>NC_091833.1:57686295-57988960 GCF_037783145.1 Equus przewalskii
AGCCATGCTGTGGTAGGCGTCCCACATATAAAGTAGAGAAAGATGGGCATGGATGTTAGCTCAGAGCCAGTCTTCCTCAGCAAAAAGAGGAAGTTTGGCAGTACTTAGCTCAGGGATAATCTTCCTCAAAAAAAATTAAAAAAAGATAATTTCCAAAACCATTTTGTTGGACTCTGTGGTAGCATGCCTAAATCTTGCATTGTCATCACTTTTTAATGACTCCATTTCTCTGCTTCGAGTCTTCAGTCTTGGTTAACAGTACAGCTCAAGGAAAAAGATTTCCTCTTAAGATACTTTTTCTTCTCTACTCTTCCTTAATCTGCACCTTGTGAAAAAAATACACATGTAAGTCATATTGTGAGAAGAAATTTCTGACTGGAATTTCTGAGCGTTATTTGACCGATACTAATTAAATAAAAATAACTAATCAATATCTAATATGCTTGATTCTCTTAAGACATTTAAAGTAACAGCAACACCAGTAACACATTCTTAGGAGACATTTACCTTGCTGGGAAGAGTTGGGAAGATCATGTTTATTTTTAAAATTAGATATTAAAAAACTTGACAACTGGAGGTGGGCTAAGTGGTAAATGGCCACATGTAAATTTTATAAGTATGTATTCTGAGCTACTTTCACTATGCCTGGAGTCAAGTGTTTTTCCAGGTCTGCTCTAGGTGTGAGAATTTGGGCAATGGTACCATTTATTCATAAATACAATTTACCTGCTTTGGAGCAGACCACCTCGGACCAGGGGAAATACCAGCCTTGGTCTTGCTGCTATGCCACCTATAAATTCAACCCCAAATTTTACTTATTGTGTTTTCTCTTCTATGTTCTCTCCTCCTTCCCTTACTCTTATTCATCTTATTTTTCTTTCTGGCAGAAGGCTGAGGTAAACCTAGGGTGGTAGAGTTGAAACGAGCACTGATCTGGGACTTAGGGAGCCAGGATTCTTGTCTAGTAGCTTAGGCAAGTCACTTTAGTGTTCTAATCCATCATTCTTTCATTCAACAAATATTTGATGAGCTCCTACCATGTACTAGAGACTGTTCTAGGTGTTACGTGATTAACTGATTAAGTCATGACCTCTGCCCTTTGGGTCTGTGCACCTACTCCCTCTACGTGTCCCTAAGGAAGCTGGATCTCAGGACAGCAACTGAAGCAGTGAGTGGACACTAGTATGTGGCACTCCCCGCATGAGGCAGTGTGCTAAATGTGGGCACCGTGACAACCGAGGAGCCCAGGGGCAGAAGGCATGGAGCATGGAAGCCAAATAATGCTCTGTCGGATGATGACAGGAAGCAAAAGGTGGCAGCAGTGGTTTGGCTCTATGCCCTTGGACAATGCGAGCTGTAGAGAGGGCTGCCATTGTCAGAAAGCAAAGGAAGTGTGCACATCTGGGGCATCAAGTGAAGCCAACTCACCAGTGCAGCACAGTTTGTTATGATAAACAATCAACTGTCTGAAAGAGTCGCAAGAACGCAGGCTCACTGTGAGCCTTGAGGTAGAGAGATAGTAAGTTTGGCAGTCAAGGAGAGTTCAGTGAATTTGAAGCAAATCATTTCGTAAAATCAACCCCCTAGTTCTATGGAGTGAGGGGATCTTCTTTCTCGCCCCAGGACCCAGCATTCTGTATGCCATGACACATTGAGGGGATGCAGGAATGAAAAAGCTTTAGGGAACTTGAAAGTCTATAGGGAGCATATCCTTGGTGGAAAATTGGGAGAGACTGGCAATCAAAAGCTGAGCATTTTATCTCATGAAATAATAATGACACATAAAATGTTGTAAAGGAGTGAGTGGTCTTATCAACGACAACGCTCACTGTAATGGATGGAGTAACATGTTGACGGAGAGGAGGACAGCCCTGTCCCAGCCCCTCTCCAGGACACCCTGAGGAAGTGACTTCCAGGAGCTTGAGGTTCTGGGGAAGGAGAGCTTTAGGACTAGCTTGGTGGCTGACGAAGATGGGCACCGGGAGGGAGCAGAAAGGAGGCGAACTTTGGAGTCAACGATTAGAAGGAAGAACTTCATTTTCACATTTTGCAGTTTACTTTTGTCCACGCCAAACACATTCTGAGACTCAGCTTCCTCTTCTGTAAAATGGATTAACTGCTACTACCTCCTACACCCTGTTCTGAAGTTCTTCCTGTTTGGAGAATTACTTGCATTAGAGGTTTACTTGGATAGATACATTCTTCTTTTAAAACACAAATATACCCTGGTAGGGCCAAGTCATTCAATCAAGAGAGACACAAAGCATCTTCCCACTCAAACTTGGAAGAGATCTGACGCTGCCGGTTCCTGCAGACAGGTCAGAGGGGGCTCTGAGTTGGGCTGCACTGGATTCAGAGGTGTGGAGAATAAATATTCAGGAAGAGACTGGTGGGCACGTCTGATCATACAAGTGTCTATGCAGATAACGACCCGAGGCAACTGTTAAAGGCTTGCTTGGGCGCTATCAGGAGACAGAGCAGGTCACCTGGGGGTGGTAGCAATCCAGCCCTTAGCAGAGAACAAGTCAGGGCCTCCTCCTGGCCAAAGCAAAGCTGAAGGGAGAAGGACCCTGAGTTGGAAGAAAGTCAGAGAGATGTGCCTTTGAATCCTGGCTGTGTTCTTTTTGGTGGCCCTTGTTTTTTCATCTGTAAAAGAGAGATTATATGTAACTCGAAGTATTGTTGTTGTTAAAATAGAGGCATATGTAAATTCCTGGCATGAAGCAAACACTCAATAAATTATAGACAGCATTATTTATTAAGATGCCCATATGAAGGATAGGTAAATTCATGGCTGAAAGTAGAGAAGACGGGAGAGGAGCAAAAAGGAGTTGGTCTGGAGTCTGAGGTAACAGATGAGATTTCTGCCAAGAAGATGCATGTATCATCAAGTAACACAGATTTTTAATAGGTCAATTTAAGGGCTGGGGCATCTGGCTGGTCAAAAATGAGCCCTGGCTGGCTGGAACCTGGGTGGGAAAGGTAATACTGCAGGTCAGCTGAAAAGTCTGATTTGTGGAGCCATGCCGTAGCCTCAGGACAAAACGGGGAGGAAAGGAGGCAAGGTTTGCCAGGTCCTCATGACAGAGTCCAGACATGACTAATTTACACCGGAAACACTGTGTCAGAAAATTGAGTATATAAAAACAATTGAGTGAGTGATAAATGGTTTCTTAGAAATGTAGCTCTTTGCCCTCAAACTGTTTAACCTCATTAGACTCCAGTGAGTTTCAGACTCTGGTACTGCCTCAAACAATGTGTGATATACACTCTTCTGTTTTCCCAAAATAGAGATAACTTTCTTTCAAAAGGATAAAGTTAACACCTACTCCTTGCAAAATAAATAACAAATAATATAGGAAAGTATAAAGAAAGTAAAATATCATTTTAATTTTCATTCATATGATTACCGTTGAAGTAAAACTTTTTGTGAATTAGCCATTTCCACTCGTGTGAATTTCTTACTTTCCTCTTGTTACCCTTTAAAAAAATTATTTAACTTGGGGCTGGCCCTGTGGCCGAGTGGTTAAGTTCGCGCGCTCCGCTGCAGGCGGCCCAGTGTTTCAGTGGTTTGAATCCTGGGCGCGGACATGGCACTGCTCATCAAACCACGCTGAGGCAGCGTCCCACATGCCACAACTAGGAGAATCCACAACGAAGAATATACAACTATGTACCGGGGGGTGTTGGGGAGAAAAAGGAAATAATAAAATCTTAAAAAAAAAAAAATTATTTAACTAATAGGTTGCTTACCTTCCTCCTTATGGATTTGTAAAAGGGTTTTATGTAGTAAGGATATTAATCTTTGTCACATATTCCACTCATCTCCTGGTTTCGCATCCGTCTTTTCACTGTGTGGTGGTATTTCTCACATATAAGTTTTAAGATTTTACTTTAATTTTCTTTTCAGTCAATATTTCCACTCTTTAAATGCCCTACAAAATTAGAAAGAAGACCTTAAAAATTCAAAATCATAGTGATGGAGATAAAAAGATGACCAACAATACAAGAGTTTAAATATGTCGACGAAGATAATCCATAACCAATCTATAAATGAAAATTTGGGCAAGTTTATTCTGAGCTGAAATCTGAGGACCATGGCCCGGGGCCTTTCTTCCCAAAGGAAGAAAGGGCACCAAAGAAGTGAGGTATACAGAGTGGTTATATACCCCCAAACAGGAGATTTCACATATGATCGAAACGTCCCTCCCACAATAGTCACAAGATTGCCCTGTCAGCACAGCGCTTGATGGACGCAGCAGGTAGTGGGTCTGCTATCTCAGAGGGCATAGCAGGAGGCAAGTCTATTGTCTCGAGCTGGGCGGTCACAGGTGAGCACAGCAATCAGTTTCTAGCCTAAGGAAAGATGCTTAATCCTTAAGGAGATGCCAACATTGGGAGGGGGAGGGAAGTTGCACCTTTATCTCAAGGGCCTTTGTTCTTGCCATCGGGAATATCTAAAGCAGATATACAATGCATGCTCAACAGCCACAGTCAGGCCCTTTTGGAAAGACAAGGTCAGGCCGAATTAGGTTTATACCAAATGGCTTCCTTATATTCTCCAATATATCCTATTGCTTGCCATTTTTATTTGTCAAATATAACTGCCAGATGAGTGGAACAGACAATAGGTGCTGTGGGAATTTGTGACTTTGTCACGATTAATTGCCCCAAGGAACTCCAGGGTGGGTTTGGAAGCATTTAACCGTTTTTCCAAATTTTTTTTCCTTTTGTTATGTTAAGGAGATGCAATCACCAACCACCCTGAACCAGACCAAGCCTCACCACAAGAGCCACGCCTATGACCTATGCCTTATTTTTAATGCTATGATGTCTCCAGGAAGAGCTTAGGCCTTATTACCATAACCTGCAGTGTATGCGGAAGCATGTTTTCCATCTGATCCTGTGTAAGCCAATACCCACCTCTCCCTTTTGAATATTTATTCATCATCCAAAACAAAAGGTCCCTGCTCCCCTTTGTTTGAGGATGCCATGACTTTGGAAATGATTCTGCATGGTCTCCTATTTGCTGCAAATGTACTTTACTTTATGAGACAACTGCTTCTGGTGGAGAGTGATTTAGCTCGTCAGGAGGCAAACCCACTTTGGTTCAGTACAACCTCACCAAATTCACCCAAGTCCTAACACCATGTGCTCTAGAGTTCGACTTGCTGTGTTTGAATCCTGGCTCTGTCAGTGACTAATGGTTTGAACTGGGGAAATTCGCTGAAGCTGCCTGTTCCTCCCCTGTTTCCTCACCTGTTTAGTATAGGATTTTTGTGTAGGGTGTAGGAGTGTTGTGAAGTTTCTGGCACACTGTAAACTCTCAATAAATCTTAACTATTCTTGATATCTGAGAGTTTTTAGGGCATGGCCTGGTGAAGAAATGGGACTGGAACTAGTCCCAGGATGGATGTAACCAAGACTAGAGTAGAAAGGAGAGAAAATTCAAACCCAAGGCCCCTAAGAATCCATACAGGTCATGACCCACATGGCTGAGAGCTCTGATGCATGTTGTAGGAGTCACCTTGAGGAGTGCTCTGAAGGGTAGATGTGAAGTACGTGTACCAGTGGTGGAAAACAACAATCAGAGAAAGAAAACAAAGAAACGATGAGCTGGAGAAGACAAGAAAGAAGTTACCAGAATTTCCTGTAGGAAGGACAATTTTAAGTAAAAAGAAGAAACTGGAACGAAAGTGTCTCAGCCACTGTGTGAAAGGAAATGAAATTCAAGCTGCAGTCAGAAAAAAAAAGCTGCCAACGATTGATACTGAAATCAAAATAAAGACAAAATGTGCCCCAGCCCCACCAGAATGGCTAAAATGAAAAAGATGGGTAGTAACAAATATTGGACAAAAGGCACTGCTGCTGTAGGAGTGCAAATTGGTGCAAATCCTTTGGAGAACTGTTTGATAACATGTACTTAAGCTGAACATATGCACAACTCTACTCCTAGGTGTTGACCAGACAGAAGTGCATGTATTTGGTCACCAAAAGACACTCATGCCAATAGTAGTGCTAGCTATGAAAGCCCCCAACTGGGAACTACCCAAACGCCCACTCACTGAAAATGGACAGATACATTGTGGTACGTCCTCCAGGGGGAAGACTACATAACAAGAATGAAGGACTCACAACAACATGGATGAAACTCACAAAACTGAGCAAAAACAATGGACACAAAAGAGTGCCTACTGTGTGATTCCATATGATTCCATTTATACACAACTCAAAAACAGGCAAAACTAATTTCAGTGTTAGAAGTTGTCTTAGTCCATTCTGGCTGCTATAACAGACTGCCATAGACTGGTGACTTATAAACAACAAACATTTATTTCTCACAGTTCTGGGGGCTGGGAAGTCCAAGATCAAGGTGCCAGCAGACTTGGTATCTGATAAGAGCCCACTTCCTGGTTCATAGATAGCCATCTTCTTGCTGTGTCCTCATATGACGGAAGGGGCAAGGGATCTCTCTGGGGTCTCCTTTAAAAGGGCATTAATTCCAATCACCTCTAAAGGCCCCACTTCCAAATACCATCACACTGGTGACTAGATTTCAACACATGAATTTGGAGGGGGGCACTAACATTCAATCTATAGCAGAAGTTGAGATATAGTTATTCTTGAGGGGTGGGCTATTGACCTACGTGGGCACAAGGCTGGGAGTGGGGCTGGTGTCTTTGGAGGGGCTGGGAGTGTTCAGTTTCGTAATTTGGGTGATGACTACATGAGTATGTACAATTTATAAAATATCAAAATGTATATTTACTGCTTGTGCATTTTTCTTTACATATTTAATTCTTCAATAAAAAAATTAAAATATTTGCCCATATTAGACATTAATACAAATTATTAAAAAGACTTTGTTTACTTACAGAAGGTGTAGCTGCTTATTTTCAGCTTTATGTTGGTACAAACAATGATTTTGAACCTCATTTTCCTTATTTGTAAAGTATGGATGATAGTACCTGCTTCACAGTAGGTAACATAGGTGAAAGAGCTTTGAAAATGGTGAAATTGCATACAAATTGCTAGAGGGAGAATGCTTTGTCCCCACTCTTGATGTTTACTTTCTATTAGCACAATAGCCCTGGTCTCCCCAACACACTGCTCACTCCACCCAGGAGAGTGAAACTGATTGGTAAGTTTGGCAAGTAGAGTACATCCCTTTTCAATCTTTCCCTCTTGGAAAACCCCTGTCTAGTGCAAAAGGTTAGTGAACCTTAGAGAGGTTGAGTGCACTCTCCAAATTTAGACAGTAAGTGACAGAGATATAATTTGAGCTCAGTTCTCTGATTACAAAGACCATGCTTTTAACCATTCCACCATATGTCTGCCTGATAAGTAATGTGTTAAATATAAAGTAAACGCTGTGTTGTACGGTACAGCTAAGAATACAATAGCAATTCAGGGAAGGGAGTGTTCTCTGCAGGGATCAGTTAAGGATGGCTACGGGAAAGACTATAGGGGTCAACTCCTGCTAAATTCTGTGCAAACCCCAGGAGCCAGCTGGAATCAGCGCTAACCTCCTTCCAGGCCACTCCAGAAGAGGTGTCTGTTATTGGCAAAAACAGCTAGCAGAGTTTACCACAGTGCCACTTGGCTGGGCCCCAGCACTTACCCAGTTTCCTACAGTTTGTTCTTTACCTCTGTTGTTGTTTGCTTTGAGTTCCTCCGGGATTGACCTCATAAGCCATTCTAAGATATGAGATGGGGCAGGAATCCTATTTTCAAGCACCTGAACTCTGAGAATATGCAAAGGGCATGTTAACAGCCTTTCATGTAGGAAGATTATTTATTTTTATTGAGGTGTAATTTATATTCAATAAACAGCATTGATCTTAGATGTTCAGTGAGCTGGGTTCTGACAACTTTATACAACCACTAACCAAAACAAGATATGAAACATTTTTACCACCCCAGAGGCATACTGTGTGATTTTGTATGTGTGTCTGACTGTTTTCACTCAACATAATATCTTTGAGATTCATCTATGTCATTGCATTTATCAGTAGTCTGTTTCTTTCTATTGCCAGATAGTTTTCCATTGTATGGATATACCACAATTTGGTTCTCCGTTCTCCTGTTGGTAGACATTTAGGTTACTTCTAGCTTTTGGCCACCGTGAATAAGGCCTTTGTGTGAACATATGCTTTCATTGCCCTTTGGTAAATACCTAGGAATGTAACTGTTGTGTCGTTTATCATTATAAGAAACTGCCAAACAATTGTCCAAAGCGTCGAACCATTTTACATTCATACCATCAATGTGGCTCTGCATCCCAAGGGAAAATTTTTTATAAAGCCAAACTATGACGACATCTTAGTAAAGAATATTTATCGCAGTGTCTAGGGCGGGAAGGATTTCTGTGGGAATCCTTTGGAGGGAGGAAAAAACAGCAAACAGAGGGGAGTGGATTGGCACTCACTAAATAGTATTCACCAGGAAGCCAGCCCGAGGGGACCACGTGGGCAGCAGGCTCCATAGCTACCAATCAAGGCTGTGTTCTCAGCTGATGACATTCATTCCACATGCCAGGCCCTCTGTCCATGATCCAAGCAATCTGGGCAACTTATTGTTTTTGCTCAAGTTGCGCTTCATTGAAATTCTTTCTGGAGTGTCCTTTTCGGTCACAAGTTCTCTTTCTTGTCTGAAAGCCAAGACCGTGAAGCTTAGTACAGCAAGGCTTTTTGAATTTGTGCTGCTGACTTCACCTCCAGTTGTGGTATCGACACTGGCTAACCTGCCCCAGCCCCTGATCAGCTTTCCCTGGACTTCTATGGGGTTGAGAGCAAGTTATTGTTCATCTTTTGGCCTCCTCCCCCCAGGTTACTTTTCGCAAGGTTTTGGTTTGTTTTTTATGCTATTATATTCAACGGAGGGTAAAACCTTTGGCTCTGCTTTAAGATGATTTCATTCTGAGACAAAACCTCATTCTCTCTGAGTTTTTCTTTTAGGATATCACGACAGAGGCCAGAAATAGTGTGGACCAGCCCCCAAAGGAATTAATCTTAATTTTCTTCAGGCATGGCTGATCCTGGCTATGTCGTCTTATTGATTTTATCCTATTAGTAAAAATTCTTGCTGAAGTAGGTGACCGGCAGTCCTTATTCCTTAGCCAAATTCTGGATGATAGGCTGGGGCTCCAAATTTGGGCACAGCCAGGCTTCAACTCCTATTACTTACTCTATTCCTCTAATTGGCACTTGCTGCGAGTGCTTGGTGATAAAAATACAAGCCCCCATTTTCTTCTTCCTTCCCTTACCACGGAGGATTTGTCCCTCCTCCTGTCAAAGGCAAATTCTTCCACATATATTCTGGATCCTGTTCCATTCTGCTGTCTCAGAGAATGTATTTAATTGGTTATTATCTGCAGCAGAAATGATTGTGCTCCTAAATTCAGGTTTCTATCTGCCGTAGTTTATAGTTGTTGCTAGAAAGTGGCTGCCCAGCCAAGGCTATGTTCCCCAACTTCTCTTGCCTTTAGATGAGGCCATGCAACTAGTTCTTGTCAATATAATGTGATTAGAAGTGACATGAGTCACTTCTTGACCTAGTATCTTAAAAAGCAGGAATGCTTCTTTTCCCTTCCACTCACTTGGTACAAGGGGTACAGCAAGGTTGGAACCGACATATTAAAGATGAGCGATCCACAAGATGGCTGATGCCTGAGTCTCTGAATCTTCAGTTGGAGAGACCCACCTGCCATTAAGAACTTTTGTGACACCTTTATGTGAGTGAGAAACAAATTTCTATTGTGTGTGTTTGACCTATTTATATATTGCAGGGTTCTTTTGTTGTAGCAGTTATCATTGCCCTAATTAGCACATTATTTTTCTTTCATCTACATCTTCCACATTTCTCTCTGCTGGAATCTATCTATCTGCTTTCAGACATGACCAAGCATCTTCCACTTTTAAAAAAACCTTCCTGGGGGCCAGCCCCGTGGCCACTGGCTAAGTTTGCACACTTAGCTTCAGCGGTCTGGGGTTTCACTGGTTTGGATCCTGGGCATGGACATGGCACCACTCATCAAGCCATGTTGAGGTGGTGTCCCACATGCCACAACTAGAAGGACCCACAACTAAAATATACAAGTATGTACTGGGGGGATTTGGGAGAAAAAGCAGGAGAAAAAAAAAAAAAGAAGATTGGCAACAGTTGTTAGCTCAGGTGCCAATCTTAAAAAAACAAAAACAAAAAAAACCTTCCTGATCCAGCTATTCCACTTCTGGATATTTATACAAAGAACATGAAAGCATTAATTCAAAAAGATATATGCACCCCTGTCTTCATTGCAGCATTATTTACAATAGTCAAGACTTGGACACAACATAAGTGTCCATTGACAGATAAATAGATAGGGAAGATGTTGTGTATACATACAATGGAATACTACTCAGCCATAAAAAAGATGAAATCTTGTCATTTGCAATGATATAGATGGACTTTGATGGTATTATACTAAGCGAAATAAGTCAGACAGAGAAAGACAAATACTGTATGATTTCACTCATATATGGAAGATAAAACAACAGACACGTAGATACAGAGAACAGATTGGTGGTTACCAGAGGGGAAGGGGAGTAGGGAGAGGGTGAAAGGGGCAAAGGGGCATATTTGTATGGTGATGAATGAAAACTAGACTTTGGGTAGTGAACAACATGTAATGTATACAGAAGTCAAAATATAATGATGTACACCGGAAATTTACATAATGTTATAAACCACTGTTGCCTCAATTTAAAAAACAGTTAAAAAAACAATAACAACCCTCCTCTGACTCCACATTCCTGCTCAATTTTCTCATTACCTCCTTTCATAGACAATCTTATCAGGCAAGTTGTCCATGCACAGTCTTAATTGCTTGCTTCCCATTCACTCTCTACCCTAATCCATGTGGTTCCTTTGCCACCACTCCAATAAAGCTGCTCTTGCCGAAGTCCTCAACAACTGCCATGTTTCCAAATCCAGCAGACATTTTAGGGTTCTCATCGTAACTCTCAGGATTTAACACAGTCCACCACACTCTCCTTCATGGCATCTTTTCTTCTGTTGATTCCTTGAAACAAATCTCTTAAGTGAATGACTCACAGGCATTTCAAATTTATCATTTCGAAAATTAATCTTCAACCCCTACCCCTCCATTTTCCCATATCTATAAATGGTATTTCCATCCACCCAGTGGCTCATGTCAGATATCTGAGGGTAATTTTTGACATAGCCTTCTTTCTCACCATTTGTAGCCAATTAGTCATCACATTCTGTCAATTTTACATCCTAATTTTTCTCAAATGTAGATACTCTTCTTCATGTCCACTCTTCCTCACAACCCCTTCCATTCTCCAGATGTATGCTTAAAAATATAAACCAGATAATGTCACTTTCCTCTTAAAATCCTCCAGAAGATTCCCACTCTACTTAGGATTAATTCTCTAATTCTTAGTAAAGCATACAGACTTTTATATGATCTTGCCCCTGTCTATGTCTTTAGCCTTATTGAGCATCACTTGCCCTTTCTCATTATATTCCAGCTTTTCATTCAAATCTTTGAAATCTTCAAGTTTTTTCCTACCTCAGAACCTCTCTAATTGCAAGAGCAAAAACTAACTCAAATAAACTTAAGGAAAAAAGAGAATATAGTAGCTCATGTAAGTAAGGAGCCTAATGTCCAGCTAACTTGAGGCATTGCTGATTCCAGAAATTCAAATTATGACCTTATTACTCTGTTGCTTCATCTTTTAGCTCCACTTGTCTTTGATTTGATTCCTTTCTAACACAGACTGTCATCATGGAGGCAAGATATCCACTGTCAGAGATGTCTATTTGTGTAGTGAAGAATTAACCTTACCCAAAGAAATGTCTAGCCTTTGCCTTTGGCTTCTGGGAGGCCCTTGGAATATCATGCTTTATAAGAATGTCTCTGTTTGCCTGAGGAGCATAGGCCAGCCAGATAGTAACAATGTGCGTTAGACTGGAGGCTTGGAGCCACATCAACAATGTGACTTAGGGTGGAGACTTTGAGTCGTGTGCTATCAGTTAACCTCTGGAAGGGCTGCAGGCTGAGACAAGCCATGTGGGCAATCAATCATGTTTAGGTGATCAAGCCCCAATAAAAACTCTGGACGTTGAGGGTTAAATGAGTTTCCTGGTTGGCAACACTCTGTGTATTGTCACACAGAGAGTACTGCTATCATGACTCAAATCAGAGGTTCTCACAACACCCTACTTGAGTTTGATTAATTTGCTAGAGTGGCTCACAGAACTCAGGGAAACATTTGTGTTTACTAGTTTATTAAAGGATATGAGAAAGGATACAGATGAACAACTAGATTAAGAGATACATAGGGAGAGGTCTGGGAGGGTCCTGAGCACAAGGGCTCCTGTCTCCTTTGGAGCTGAAGTGTGTCATCCTCCTGGTGTGGATGTGTTTGCCAACTGGGAAGCTCTCTGAACCTGCAACTATTGAGATTGTTGTGGAAGTCCTCATGTAGGCATGATCAATAATTAACTCCATTGCCAGCCCCTCTCTTCTCTCTGGAGGATGGGGGTGGGGCTGAAAATTCCAAGTTTCTAATCATGGCTTGGTCTTTTTCATGACTCCCCTATCCAGGAATCATCCAGGACTCTACTCATAGTCACCTCATTAGAATAAAAGACACTCTTATCACCCAGGAAATTCCAAGGAATTTAGGAGCTATGGTGTCAGGAACCAGAATCAAAGATCAAACATTATAACAAAAGATGCTCCTAGTACTCTTATCGCTTAGGGAATTACAAGGGTTTTAGGAGCCCTTTGCTGGGCTCTGGAGATAGATGACAATACATACTTTTTCTTTTATCTCACAAATAAAATATTTTCCCTATTTATAGATTTTCCCTATTTTGTGAATATTTCTGATTATTTGAGTTTTCAGCAATCTTTATAACACTCCTTGATTTTTAGTTAGTGACTTACTACATCCCCATTCTCAATCTCAATGGTTCTGGTGATATTTCCATCCCCAACCCAGAGATACTCTGTCCTATGACAGCCTAGCATTCTCCGGGCTGTAGATTTACTTAAGGGATGACACATGGCCCATAACAGCCTTTAAGATTCAATAAAAATCTTTGCTAAGGCTTCTGGATAGGGGTGGACACTCTTTCTCAATGGGCTTGAACCTGAGACAATTGATGCTGGAACTTCTGCAGTCATTTGCTCCCATTTGGAACCTGAGGCTGAAACTAATCAGTGGAGGGTAGCGCTGAGAGATGAAGAAAAACCATACCCTAATGATACATTTTACACCCTGAATCCAGCTGTGTCTAAAGCCCACACTCTCCCTGGATTCTAAGCTACACAATCCAATAAATTCCTTCTCTTGAGTAAGTCAGTTTGAGTAGAATTTTCTGTCTTTATTACCCAGAAAGCTCTTAACTAAAATATCCTATAATAATATACTCTCACTTGATCGCATTCCCATACTCTTTCTTGGGAGGAAGAGAAAGGAGTGGAGTTACAGCTAATTTCCTGCAAACTGCATTGTATATAACAATAGGATTGGCTACAAAAGAAACAAAAAACTGAGAAGTCATTTCACCAGGATTTAGTTGCACACTCTTTGTCTGAAATGCTTTATTTGGTGCCATTCTCTTTCAGGTTAGTGATGAGAGGGCATCTTCTCTTCCCTCTAGGACAGACTTAATCCTTATTGCTGATCTCTTCCCTTGCCAGCTGACAGGCCTTCCAGAATTTCCCCCAGTAAAGTCTGATGCTCTAGATGGCCTTAACGCAGCTGAAATTCCCTCTAGCTATCTAGACCCACATCCTTCTCTTTTCTGTCAAATGTTATTGCAAATCTGTCCTGGAAATAACCTGCTGCAAGCCTTTCCAATCTTAGAATAGAATTTCCAGGTACCGTCTATTTGCACATAATATACCTGTCCAAAAGTTAAGCCTAACTAATGACTCCCTTTTCTGATTGCCAGCCCTGCAGAAATAAGAACAGAGAGAAATTCTATAGGAATTCTTTTCAGGTCAGAAGAATCCAGTATACAGAACCATTTCGTTGGCAATAATGGTTTCAGCACAAGATGTTTTTAGACTTTCTTCTAAAATTTCAAAGCGTTTGATATCTCCCAGGACAAGATGAATTTAGTCTGTGCCCTGGTTAATGAATCCAGCAATTGATTTCATTTGCAAAATGATGAATGTTTCAACCTCCCAGGAAGCTAACGTTCCCGAATTGGACGTCATCCTTCCAATAGATGATAGGAACATAGTGAATGACAATGATTCGGTAAAACTTTTTTGTCATCAGTACTTATAAGAATTGACATATCAAGTTGTGAGGTTGTGCTGGTGCTTCTCAAAGGATCACAGCTTTTGAAAGGGGACAAGTGACCAAAGAACAGACATAAACCAATCTCTTTCACATGTGAAGCGGCATAACTCGTGACAGTAATACTTAACACATGTGTGACCAAAGACATAGAACGACATCATTTTCTAAGCATAACAAAAATAAAAGGGAGGATTGCCATGTTCATCATTTTTTCCTTAAATATTCCTAGAATATACACAAAAATAGGAAGACTAAAAGAATGGAAGTCACATGGTTTACAGCAGAAAATACTCTGGACTCAGAGTTAGGGGACCTAAACTTTGGCCCTGTCTGGTCCTCAGCAAGTCATTTCTATTTGGGCCTCTCCTCATGTCTGAAATGAAGTATTGAATAACTACAAAGGAAGCATCTGGCTGTGAATCTGGATTACTAAAACAGAGCACTTGCTGAGGTAACTCTTCTCAGTTTCAGTTCTGTACGTGCTCTAAACACAAAATGTTTATGTATCTCAAAGAACTTTGAAGATGATCACGGTAGCTAAAACAACTTGAGCTGCGAGAAAAGGAGAGCTTTAGCGTCAATATTCTTCATTCATTCACTCACTCATTCATTCATTCATTTACTCACAAATACTTTAGAGCACTTAATAAGCACCAGGCACTACTACAGGTGCTGAGATACAGCAGCGAACAAATCAAAGTCCTTGTCCTCCTACAGCTTATTTTCTACAGGCGAAGATACATTATAATCAAATGAATATGTAAAATGGAGTGGGTCAGAAGGTGATAAGTGCTGTGTTGGAAAGCAGAGCAGAGTGAGAGATAAGGAGTGCTCGAGGCTGCCCTTCCATATACAGTGTCCCTGGAGAAGATGGCATTTGAAGAGAGACCTAAAGGAGGTGAGAGAGTAAGTCAGGTTATTTCCCACTTAGGAATAGCAAGTCCAAAGGCTCTTAGGTGGAAGTATGTTTGACATGTTTTACGAGCAGCAAGAAATCCTGGGTTGCTGGAGCACAGTGAGCAAAGGGAAGAGTGGGAGAAGATGAAATCAGAGGGAAGGAAAAATAGCACAAGAAGCTGGTCTCTGCTGTTTACTTGAATATGAATTGTCTCTATTCCCTTATTTGTGGATCCTTTGCTGCTAAAGTTGGGTAGGGGGAAATATACTGTTCAGTCTAATTGTAATATCTGTTTGGATGTGGGTGGGATCAGAACCTGAGAGTTGTCATCATTACCGGCCAGCAACACAAGTTGTTCCTTGGAGAATAAAACAGCATTTCCTTCATTTTCAGCAAAGTTTGACTTATTTTATATCAGGATCCTCTGTCCTTCCTTTCCCCCCATTGTCTGCCTGCTAACTAAGATAAGCACGGTGGGACAGGCACTCAACATCCATTCTAACCTCCTTCATGTGTGTGTTCTGGTACTGCAGAGACTGCATATCTAAAAACCATGGAGCTGGAGTTTGGGATATGAAGTCATCGCAGTCACATCAGTTAGGCAGGCGAAAGTAAGGCTTTCTGCTTCTCTCACTGTCTCTGTGGTCCAACATGCCTTTTCTGCAGCACATTCCAGAGTCCAGTTGCTAGTTTCACAGAGGGCACAAGGCAGGTACAAAGGTGGCAGCAGCAATGGCTTTCAGGGCCACATTATTACTTCCACTAGCCCTAAGCACTCTTGCCTTGATGGGCCCCTTCTTCCATTAAAAAAAAATAAAAAATTATATTCTAGGACTGCATTGGGATAAAGATGAATGTATTATTATTATTATAGAGTAAGAGATTTAATTCAGCCTAAAAGTTCATTTTTTTCTTCTGATGTTAAAAGAAATTAAAATATTTTTATAAGCTCTTAAAAGTTTTGCAAGCGCTAGGCACTGTCCCTACTGTACCTGTTGGATAAGTTGGCCCGATGGTGTTCAGTTCCCTGGATTGCAGCTAAAGCAATGAAGTCAACATTTCTAGAGGCAGCCTCTGAGCTCCCATCTTCCTGATTGTGGCAAGGGAGCAGCTCTTGGGAAGGTTGGTTTGCTGTGTTGTTCTAGGCATCATTTCTGGAAACCCAGCTTTTCCTAAGGTTTTGTAAGCACGCAACTCACTATGTTAAATCCAAACTGGATTAAATAACCAGAATGATTTCCATTTTCTGCAATTAAATGTAATTGATGGAACAAGGGTTTATATCATTATTCTCATGAATTCTTCAAATCTTTTCCTTATCCTCAAATTCCCAATTCAGTCAGGCCTGCCCTTCTCACCCCATTTCTGTTCTCCCTCACTCTTTTACCATTTCATCTTTCACTGCAATCTTTGGAATTCCCATTCCACTGTGGGGAAAGTCCCTAAGTCCCTGTATTAGTCAGGGTTCTCCAGAGAAGCAGAACCAATTAGGGTGTGTGAGTATGTGTATGTGTTAGTGTGTATCTAGATATATAGATCTAGTGTATATATCTCTATCTCCATCTTTACATCCCTATCTACCTGTCATCTCCATCTATCTACCTATCTTTCTAGAGAGAGATTGATCTAAGGAATTGGTTTATGTCATTGTGGTGACAGGCAAGTCCATGGTCTGCAGGGTGGGCCGGCAGGCTGGAGACCCAGGGGAGAGTTGACGTTGCAGTTCAAGTTCAAGGACAGCCTGCTGGCAGAATTCCCCTTCTTCAGGGGAGGGGCGTCTTTCTCTGTCAAGGCCTTCAGTTGATTGGATGAGGCCCACCTGCATTATGGAGTGTGCTCTGCTTTACTCAAAGTCTGCTGATTTAAATGTTAATCTCATCTAAAAAATACTTTCACAGAAACACATAGAATAACATTTGACCAAATATCTGAGTGCTGTGGCCTAGCCAAGTGGTCACATAAAATTAATCATTACAGTTCCCATGAACATAAATCCATTTTTTACCTCTTTCTTCCTTCTTCTGGCCTGAAACACGCTCTCCTGTGAAATCACTGTTTTCCCAATGGTTCTTAGCATGAAGGCCTCATCTTCTCTCACTTCCTCAAATCAGAGGGTGAGGTGGAGTGCCAGTTTTCGTTCCTCTCTCCAGTGTGCTTTCTCACCCTCTCACTACCCTCACCCACTCGCATCTGCTGTTCTGGTGAAGCCTGTACCATCCTCACCACTGTGACTCGCAGGATCTGTTCTCACTTCCAGAGACTCTTCCAGCTGAATCATGTCCCTTCACCAATACCCTGTCCCTTGACATCATTTTTAGGGACTTCAAAATCTATGTTAACTTTTCAGATTCTTTGACCCGATACACATTTCCTAGGCAAAAGACCCCCACCACGTCTGTGGCCCACCTTAGTGGAGTTACACTCAGGGTTTGCACAGATCTGTTTCTGAGATTTATGATCCCATTTGCAGCCACAGCCTGCCGTCTCCTGCACCCCACCCCGTTAAGTCCATCTCCAGCATCTCCGGCATCTATCCTGCTTCACACAGTCTATGCTATTTCATTCACTAATTCTCTTTGTCTTCACTGCTTCCTATCTTGCTTGGTAGAATCATTGACTCCTGTGTGTCCCCACATCCTAGACTTGACTTGCAAAGAACTCATGGAAATAAATGTAAAGTAGTAGTAGCGAGTAGCAATAACTTGGTAGACAATAATTAGATGGGAGCTTTTCCTCCTCTTCTTAATGCTCCTGTTCCTCGTCCTCCTCTCTCATTCATTTTCTTCTCTCATGTTTCCAAGTGACTGCGTATTTTTGGAGGAAAATGCAGAACTCTGAAGATACGGTTCCTTTCCTACCCAGTAATATGTACCTTTTGCTGCACCATGGCTCCTGCCTCTCCATTTCCCTTGAAATCTCTTGGCAGCTCCCTGGTACACCAACACAGAGAATTCACCATTCTAGATTATTTCTACCCTCAACTCCTCCACCCAGGAAGCTCACAAAGTTACATATATAGTTACACCTCCTACTTTACCATGATGCTGAAAATAATCCTTCCTATTTTAGGATGGGTTCTCCCAGAAACAGACCCTAAAACAAGGACCCATGGATCCCAGGAGGCACTGGAAGGTGACTGCAGAACAGGGAAGGAAGCCAATACAGGGTGTGTTATGAGCAGTTTATTATTGCTGGAAATCGGGGCTCCTTCTCACTGTGGGGCAGGGCGGGGGTTGGGGGTGTCTCTGGGAGGCAGTGTAGGTCATGAGTCAGAGCTGTCCCATCTGAGAGGGGAGTCATGGGGAACACTCTTCATCTAAGACTGGTTTCCACCACTCTTCCCTGCCTCCATTTCTATTGACACGGCTTTCTAAAGCTTTCTAGGCCAGAATTGTACTGTTTTCATCCAGAGGCCCTAAAATAATTTCTAAGAACAAAGATCAGATATAATGCAATTTTCAGAATAATCATTGCGTGGTAATTTGTATTGTAATGTAATAAGTGCTCAATTCTATTCAACAATTATGTATAAGTTACCTAATAGGAACCAGACACTGGGCTAGATGCTAAGAATGCAATGATGGACCACAAATATTCACTGACAGAGGGCATGAATCAATGAAAGACATGGTCTAATTTTGAATATGAAATATACCACATTCTCAAACTGACTTTAATTATATGGAACTATCACCTAATTATGGCCACTTAACTTTTGCAATTAAGATGAATCTAGTACTCAGTATATTTTTTCTCAGTCTGGATCTGCCTAGATTTATTTCAAACATTTAACACAGTAGATGACATTGATGTGAAAAGAGCAACTCTTTGTAGGATTGTTGTGAGAATTAAATGAAATAATAGGGGCTGGCTCCGTGGCTGAGTGGTTAAAGTTCTACGCACTCCACTTCAGTGGCCTGGGTTCGCAGGTTTGGATCCCAGGCATAGATCTATTCCACTCATCAGCCATGGTGTGGCAGCATCCCACATACAGAAAATAGAGGAAGATCGGCACAGATGTTAGCTCAGGGCTAATCTTCCTCAAGCAAAAAAGAAAAGAGGAAAATTGTCAATGGATGTTAGCTCAGGGTGAAACTTCCTCACCAAAAAGAAAGAAAGAAAGAAATAATAACTGCTAAATCCCAAGCATTTCATATAGTTTATTATATTCGCCTGTATTCATAGACTGTGAGTTCCATGAAAATAGACTCTAATTTATTTTATTTACTTAAAAATTTTTTTTCCATCTTTCTTGAGATAAGTTGAGATATTGAGATAACTGCCATATTATATCAGTTTAAGGTGTACAATATAGTGATTTGATATATGTATATATTATGAAATAATTACCACAGTAAGTTTAGTTAACATCCATTGCCTCACATACTTACAAACATTTTTCTTGTGATGAGAACTTTTAAGATTTACTCTCTTAGCAACTTTCAAATATACAATACAGCATTCTTAACTACAGTTACCATGCTGTATATTACATCCCCAAAACTTATCTATCTTATAAGATACTGATTTATTTTAATTTACCCATGTGTATCCAGCTTTTCAAATAATGAGTAGCATATAGTATGTCTTCAATTCACATTGATGGGCTCAATGGACAATACAGATATTACTCCAATTTTACAGATCACATAAACACTCAGAGAGATTGAATGATTTCCCCAATTTCTCAAAGCTACTTGGTAGAAGAGTTAGGATAAATGAGGTCTTTCTAGCTTCACTGTACCTAAGGGGCTCTATAAAGCATGCAGCACTGTGCTGAGCGCACAGTAGGCCATCGATATGTGTTATTCATTCACCACTGCCTTCTTAAAGACATCTCTGCCATTGGCTTTCAGGAACAAAAGGCACCTCTATTGCTTCTCCTCCAGAGCTCTGCATGATCATCCTGATCTTCATTGGGTTTCCTCTCGACTCCTGTTCCGCTCCCACTCCAGAGGCAGTGGATTCTGCCACAGCTCAGGTCCCGGCCCTGCTCTGGATGTTTGCCTGTATGACTGCAATCACTTCGACTCTAAACTGCACCCACCAGTGACATGACCTTTAGAAGGTGCCAAGTCCTCAGTGATGGGGAAACAAAGACTAAAAAGTCGCATACTTCCGGCTGGAAAACTATAGGAAGCACGAAACCAGGGAAATTATGTAAGTCTTGGTGAAAAGTTTATTCAGTGTTCCGACTCTGCCCTTTCTCCTGTGCCCTGCCTCGGCACATTCTAGAGTTCTCAGCTTTTGATAGCACAGTGCTCAGCAAGCAGAAGAGACGCAATAACTGTTAACTTGTGGTCTGAGAGCCTGCTGACCAACTTTATCAGGTTTAAAGCTACCATCACTGCTTTCTGTATCGAGGCGGCTTTTGTCCCATGCTAGATGATTTTATATTATGGATCTGTAAAGGGACGTATTTTCACTTCAATATTTACAACTGTTAGATGCCAGGCATGTATTGGGAAGTTGCTAGGGGCCTGAAGCAAGAGGGTCTGTGAGACATCCAAGTTTCTAGACTCTTCTCCCCTTGGAAAACAGGTCCCTAAAGTAAAGAGTTTTGCAACTTTTGCTACTGTAGCATCAAGGCCCCATAGTGAGAGAACCGAACACATGGATTTTGGAGCCATAGACATCTCAGTTTGTATTGTGGCTCCAGAACAAGCCAGTTGTATGATCTAGGGTGGCGCTTAACCTTTTTAAGTTTCCCTAACCTCAGTTGTGGGGGTAATGTGACCTGCCTCATGGAGTTGTTGTGAGGTTAAAATGAAATAATGTGTACAAATCGCTCATCATGAATGTTAAGAAAACGGTGCCTATTATTGAAACATGGGGACACCTGAAGGGACCTGCGCAACCAACACCTACTGGGTCTTCAGGTCTGTTTGCTGAGAAGAGAATGTGAGGTCTTAAAGCCAAAGTCCAAGAGAAGCCGAATCTTCCCTCTCTGCAAGGGAGTCAAGAATGTGGTGGTGGTGTTAAGCTGTGGAAGTTCCCCTTGGTTATTACACAGTACATTCAGTCCTTTGTTGGTTTCCCTATAAGTATTAATAGTAAAAGCTTTGAAACCAAAAGATCTTATGCATGTGCGTGGTATAACAAAAGAGAATGGGAAATCAGGGAAAGGTGTAAGTAATATCCAATTATCACTCTATTTAAGATGTTGTCTTAAGTGCTTTTTGTTAGGTAACTTTTGTTACCACATTTAATTCTTCTTATCTTCCATAACAGATCTAATCATTCCTTCCTCGGGGCCTTCCTGGCACTATCAGTTAGATAAAATATTACTCTCATCTTTTTTTTCAGTTGAGATATAACTGATCTATAACATTGTGTTATTTTCAGGTGTGCAACATAATGCTTTGATATTTGTATATATTGTGAAATGATCGTCACAATGTCTAGTTAACATCCATCACCACACAGTTACACTTTTTTTTCTTGTGATGTGAACTTTTAAGGTCTACTCTGTTAGCAACTTTCAAATATACGATAAAGTATTGCTAACTATAGTCACCAAGCTGTACATTACATCCCCAGAACTTATTTATCTTACAACTGTAAGTTTGTACCTTTTGACTATCTTCTTCGATTTCGCCCAATCTCCACCCCCAACCTCTAGCAACCACCGATCTGTTCCCTGTATGCATGAGTTAGTTTTTTCTTAGATTCTACATATAAGTGAGATCATACAACATTTGTCTTTTGCTGTCTGACTTATTTCACTACTCCCATCTTAGAAACAGAAGAAATGGTGGATCAGCATCACCAAGTAATTTGCCCAAAGTTACACAGGAGGTAGGTGGTATTTGAACCCGGAGTGTGACTCCAAAGCCAAGAGTCTTTCGTTAATACCTAGGAAGGGAATGGTCAGGGAGACTGTTTTTCCTGAAGAAAGAAGTCAGGACCATCACACCAAAGAAGCTAACAGCAGCCCAGGAGAAGCAGGACAACCACAGAGTCCTCAGAGGAGAAACCAGAGAAAGATCTGGGGAATTTCCCCATAGGGGCTTTCTTTGGGTGGATTATAAACTCTGGGAAACCTTGGACTTCCCAAGAAGTTTCTGGCTGTACCTGACCCAGAAAAACAACATGCCAAAACCCAGAAGAAAGAGTGAGGAGAAAATCAAGAATGAACAATTTGCTGTCTGGTGGCCAGGGAAGGTCTCCATATTGAAATAATTAAAAGTAGACCAAACAGTGCGAAGTCTTCTTGTCTCATCAACATTGCTAAAGTCAGCCGGAAATTAAAGCTGAGGGCATAGGAAGAGACAGGAGGTAGAGAAAGGAAGGAAGCTGCTTTTCTCCCTGTCACCAATTCTTCTCTCCAGAAACACATCTGGATGAATTAGAGACATTCTCCAGTCATTGCTGTTGAGTTTAACCTTACAGTGATAGAAAGCTAAGGTGTGGGCTGGTACACAGAAGAAGTGAACAACCGTTAGGGACCCTGGGCTGGGTGGCCCTGCCTGAACATTGCAGTACTTCAAAAGTCCTGAGGTTGGAAGTGAGGCACAGGAAGAGTCAGAAAAGTAGGACCATTCCCAGTTGAAGTCATTCTGTACCACCCACTTCCTGGGAAAGACTCAGCTTTGAGTGTACACAAGATGGATCTTACACTGGCCCTAATCCATAATGGGGAGGTCTACATGGCTCTCATATTACCAGACAGTATCTGGAAAATACGCAACATAATTAGCATCTATTCTGTGGGTTCCATCAAAACCGAGACTTAAACTGGTCTCTAGCTATCTTCAACAGACAAGATCCAAAGATAATACTTCCGAAATCAGAGAGAAAAAGAGAGTGAGACTGAGAGTGAGGGAGAGAGAGAGAGGCCAAACTTTCCACTAGATACCTCAGAAACGGGAAAACAAGTGAAAATTCAGGATGGACTCTTGATACTCAGTGCCCAGAGAAGGCCTCTTCACTGAGGCTTAATGGCCCACTTATCCCTTGCACTGTCTGCTGCATGATTTTCCAATATAATGAAATAATACATAACCTAGGCAGTTCTTGGGAGCTTGTTCTCATCTCTGTACCAACCTTTATGCCTTCAAAATCCTGACAATTAATTCCTTTAATACCTAGCTCATGGGGCCGGTCCCGTGGCCGAGTGGTTAAGTTTGTGCACTCTGCTGCAGTGGCCCAGTGTTTCACTGGTTCAGATCCTGGGGGCAGACATGGCACCACTCACTGAGCCATGCAGAGGCAGCATCCCACATGCCACGACTAGAAGGACCAGAACTAAGAATATACAACTATGTACTGGGGGGCTTTGGGGAGAAAAAGGAAAAAAAAAATCTTTAATACCCAGCTCAAAGTTTCCATTCCCAGTGAATTCTTCCCTGACATCTTATCAAGCCTTCGTTTGAGCTCTAGGCAACTTTTAATAACCAAACTTTCTTATACTTCATATAAAAATGTTTTTAAGTTATTAAACCAATAAATTGTTAAAAACTTACAAAACACAACTTAGAAAAAAGAAGAAAATGAGTCATCTATAATCCTACCACTCAGAGATAAACAGTTACCATTGTCATGTATGGTCTTCCACTCTTTCTGGTTTTTTTTTTTTTACTATTTCCTCAACATGCTTTTTTTTCTATTTAGCAAAATATCATGAGCATCTTTTTTTGTATGTCTATCTATCTATATCTATAAATTTTAATGGTGAGTAGTAAGTAGTCCATAGTATTTTTAATAGCATTGTTACATAGCATATCACACTTTAGTACAGTTAATAAAAATTGGTAGCACTTACATAGCGCTTCCTGTATGCTGGGCTATTCTAAGCACTTACTTGCATTGATTCATTTAATTTGTGTAATCCTAGGTGGTTGGTTTAATTATTACTATATTAATTATACTAGATTGGCTTCAGACTAATAAGCACTGTCCTATATGATTTTAACAAAAGTCATGAATTATGCCTCTAATAATCAGCAGTTTTTTCAAATATTTGTTAGCTCTAGAAAGCAGGGAACAACAGTGTGAGAATCTTGTCTGAAGTCAAACAGCTGTGAAGTGGGGTAACCAGGTCTGCCTGACCCCTAAACCCATCCACCACTGCCACCACTACCACTACCTCCACCACCACCATCACCACCACCACCGTCACCACCACCACCACCACCACCACCACCGTCACCACCACCACCGTCACCACCACCACCATCACCACCACCACCGTCACCACCACCACCACCGTCACCACCACCACCACCGTCACCACCACCACCACCACCACTACCACCATCACCACCACCATGCTGCCTTTGTTGATTAGCCAGGTATCTATCTTTACTCCTCCTTCCTTATTGTCCAGATTATCAACTCCTTGAAGTCAGGAAATGTAGAGGGCTATTCATCTTTATTACCCCAGCCACTAGCATAGTTCCTGGACCATGGTTACCATGCAATAAATGTTTGAAGGAGCAACCAAGGAAGATACTTTGCATGAAGACATCAGTTAGGACCTGTTTAAATAGAATTTTCAGTGCATGATCTGGGTTTTTCTTTGCAGAGCTTGCTCTCTAACATAAAACAAAACAAGAAGTTTAAATTTTATGCATTAGTAATCTCTAAACCCCATGTGAGGAGCATGGCCAGGAGCACCAATATAGGCCAGTTATGCCCTGGCTTGCGCATTTCTCTAAAGGGAGGTGTGAACTTGGCTCATTCTCACCCACTTCCCACCAGGGACCTTTGTTCCGCCCACCTTCTGCCCCACTGTGGCATGCTCCTTTGTGTAGGAGCTGATTTGATCTCAATGTCCTTTTTCAAAGTTCTCTTTTGCCTGGTGGTTGATATCGTATCAACTGTTACTGCAGGGCGAGCTCAGAGCTCTGCAAGTCGCCCTGGGCCATTATTTATTGCCAACCCAGTTCCACAAAACTCGTGTGGAAAGAGGACTCATGTAGGTTTTGACGGCCCGTTTTCTCTAACGCATGGTTCTATTTTAAAACACATACGGCTGAACGGGCTGTTTCGGTGTCCCGGGTTTGGGGGTCTAGGATTTCTTTTTACAGTTCACTGCAGCAGCCATTCAATGCTACTCCTACTCTGTAACTCTCCTTCTCACTTGAAATTCTCCTCTCTCCCACTTTTGACTTTGTAAAATCCACTGAAACAGGCAAGCTCTGGTCTCAGAGCAGGGCTGACCCTCTGGTAGATGAAAATGGCAGAGAGCTGAGTTTGTTGAAAATGGAAGAAATACAGCATTAGTAAAATGGCATAAGCACAAAGCGACTAATACTTGCTTCACTTGCATAGTCCCATGGGAGACACAGAGAGTGGGTGGGAAAGATCTGAGTTTGTCAGTTTGCTGGGGTTGAAAGAAATCTGGGGTACTTTCCGTGGTTCATAAAATACAAGGTTTCATAGACAGGAAATGGCCAAGAGGTCTGCTTTATCTTCTTTCCTAATTACAAACTAGAAGAGTTTGCTTTAAAACCAAAAATCCCCCAAGTGATTCAAGCATAAGCATTTGTAAGTCTTCCACAGCAGGTCAGAGAACAACAGCTAATGTTTATTGAGCACTTAAAGGATGCAGGTCCTGTGCAAGTGCTTTACCTAAACCGACTTACTGAAACCTCACGCCTATCTGAATGTGAAGGATAAATGCTATTGCCCTCTGGCTTCACAGAAAAGGAAACTAATGCACAGACAGGTTAAGTGAGTTGCTCACTCACATGTCACACAGTTATCAACTGGTGGGCAGGAAATAAGCCTGGGGAACCTGTCTTCAGATCCTGCACCCCTACCCACTGAAGTGCATACATTTGACTCCCATTGTTGGAGGAAAGGTTTGACAAGATAACACTGATTTCAGTGAGCATTTTCCTTGAAGACTTTCAAGGCCAGTTTTAGAGTTTCTATCACTGTGTAGGACTAATAAGTATCATTTATTTATTCTACTACTGCTTACTGAACTCCTACTGTTTGCTATTTGCTGGGCAAGACTATGCCAATGCAATTACTAGTAACTACTTCTGATTGAATTAAACTCTTCACATGCTTTCTTTCATTTGATCCTCACAACAACTCTGTAAGGTAGGTGCTGCTGTTATCAAGTAAAGAATTGAATTATAAGGATTGTCAAATCCTTCCTGCCAGAAATGCTGCTATAATAGGTTGTGGAGCCAGGATTTGGACCCAATTTGATCTGACCCTAAAACCAATGCTTTAAAGACAAAGTAAAATTGTAGAAATTGGAGGTTATCAATATGACACAAAATTAGGGAAATGGAAAAAGGAGAGGATACAGAGAAGAACAGTCTGAATTATACTATTTAAACACTTCCTTCAACCTGCCCTTACCAGTAGGCTCTCCAGCTCCTCCTACTCAGTATCTTCATTTGTCATTTTTGCAGCTTCTAATGAACAGACCAAACATCCTATCACTCTAGAACGAGGTGTACAAATCTCCTGCCTTCTGCAGTTCCCCAATCAGAGTCCAGGACTCTTTCCAGCTGGCTAATTTTCTCCTCCGTCACAGTCTTCAGGGACTAAATTTAGTGCTTAATGAGATGACTTGAATGTACCCACTTAGGCGGGTGATCCACGGAGGAGTTAATACACATTTCACACAAATGCAGATGGTCCTGGGAATCGGGAGAAACCAGGGGATTAAATTAAATGACCCATATGTTCCATTAAGAAGGATTTTACAGCAACAATAAGATGCCTGGGCCATAACAAACCTTCTATAGATAATCTAATGAAGATGTTTCTGAACAGCTCATATTTGGCCCAGTTATTCTGAAGCAATTAAAGCAGGTTTTGTCTTCGGGACACAGAGCCATGGGGTCCACTTTGAACTCAATCTGCCACCTTGTGGAAATTGGAGGCAATAAAAAAACATGGCCCTTGGACCATACACTGTAATAACAACATGAGGTAGGCGAACATTTATTGAGGGCTTATTATATGCTATGCACTATGCTGAACACCTTTTCAATGTTTTCTCATTTAATTATCAAAATAGCTTTATGAGATAGAAACTATTATTGTCCCCATTTTAAAGGTGAGGAACACGTGACTTAGCAAGGTAAAGTAACTTGCCTAGTCACAGATCTGGACAGCATGACCCCAGGGCCCATGCTCTTAACCACTGCACTGCCCCGTGTCATGTACTGCCCCTCTCATTCTGGTATGGCATTGAGATGAGTGCTGTAGTTCTTTGGAAGAATCACTAACCACCACACTCCATCCTGAGCTAGCCGTGCTCCACCAGAATCATCAGAAATACACTTTCAGCAGCTCCTAGCTGGTCCAGCATATAGGAGGCAAGAAGGATAAGAGCAGAACGGTTGGAGGGGGGAGATTTCCTTGGAGTGTTTTTATTATCCCCATGTTCCTTTCTCTTTACAGGGTCCTCTCAAGTGATCACCACTCCCTTTGCGTTCTCACCTTCCTTATACTCATTCATGCACAGATACCAAGTGACTTGGATCCCAAACTTTGGTTTCCCCACCGTGTATCCTTGGGCTAGTAACCTAACTTCTCTGAACCTCATTTTCTTCATCTGTACAATGGGTATAATATTGATACATATAACCACGATTTGTTCCACAAAGTGCTTAAGACAGTTAAATGGTATAACATCTCTGAGAGCAAAAGAGACATAAAATATCTAGCATAGTACTTGGCACATAGTAAGTCCTCCGTTCATACACACATCAATTCTATAACTCTAAATCACATTTGAATGACATTCTGTAGTTTTCTAATCATTATTTCCTGGGCTTCTTGCAACAACCTGGTACAACTTGCAGGAAAGATGTATGACCCTGCTGTACAAATCATTATCATTAAAATTTATTGTGTATCGACTATGAATTTATGTACCGTGTACACAAGTCATACACAATTTGTGGACTTGTGTACTGTGAATTTGTGTATTGTGTACCTACTGTGAATTTACTGGTACCTAACCAGAGAACTGGGTTAGGAATTTAGAAACATAGAACATATTCATTGACATTTACAATGGTTTAGAGGATGCCCCTTTCTATAAGATTACCCAGTGAATCCCTGGGAAAGCAAGAGAAAAGCCCAGGTTCTTCCTAGTTTTGCGTTTTTGCCATTACACTCTGCCCCTTACTGATTGGAGATGACGGCTACTGCTGTGGCCACAGTGGGCACCATAACTTCAAAGAAGCTCAAGGGAGAGGGAGCCAGATAAAACTATGCTTCCCCTGCTTCCTTCAATTTGGTTGTCTCCTAGAACTTGTATTTATGATTTACACAATGGAATGATATATAGCAGCCAATAAAAATAAAATACCTAATATGCAATGATCTGGATATCAGTTAGCAAAATAATACTAAGTGAAAAAATAAATTCCAGAGATTACATACAGCATAAGACTCATTTAAATAAAGGAAAAAAATTAAATGAAAAACGCTATAAAAAGAAAGTAGGGACCGGCTCTGTGGCATAGTGGTTAAGTTTGGCATGCTCCACTTTGGTGGCCCAGTTTCACAGGTTTGGATCCCAGGTGCAGACCTACACCACTGTCAGTCATACTGTGTCAGCGATCCACATATAACGTGGACGAAGACTGGCACGGATGTTAGCTCAGGGCTAATCTTCCTCAGGAGAAAAAAAAAGGAAAGAAAGCAAAGGGACAATGAATGTGGAATCTGGGATGGTGGTCACACTGGGTGGGGCGAGGCAGGGAGGACGGGAGGGGAAGACCACATGGTTGTGGTAGATTATCGTCAAAGTCTTAGTATTTATGTTGGAAGGTGGTTTCAAAAGCACTCATTAGGTTATAGAAATAGGGAAAGAAAGAGAAGAATGAATGAGAGGAAGAACAATGGAAAGAAAAAAAGAGAAGGGAGGAAGGAAGGAAGGAAAGACAAAAAAATTGTGTGGGAGAGCTCTAGTGGAAGAAATTATTGTTCCAGGAGAAAAGAGAACATAATGTCAAAATCCAAGGAGGATAGAGACTCCTTCTCCATGACTTTGAAGCAGGTGGCCAAGGTTAATATCTCGTAACGCCATCTCAGGAGTTTAGTTTGATGTTAAGTAAAGGAGAATCTATATGCATTTGAGCTGTTTGCTTCTCCACAAGTCCCAGTGACCCGGCCAGCTCACAAAATATTTCTCTCCATGGTGATGGGTAGTTTGGAAAAAGGACTCTCTATGTGGGTAAAATTTCTGAACTTTTCTCCAAGGCTGCCCACAGTGCAATGATACTAGTTTCTTTTCCCAGAAGCTGATATACTTACAAATGGTTAAATAGCCACCCCAAATTCACTTAGACAGCTCAAATGCACAGAGGAAAAAGAACTTCATTCATTCAACAAAGATTTATTAAGTGCCTCTTATGTGCCAAGCATGTTCCAAGCACTAGGGTACAAGCGATGAATGCAACAAAAATCCCTGCATTCAAAGGCTTACATCGGCCCTGGGATGGGATAAATTCTAAGGCAAAATAGTGATTAAGAGCCTGAACACTGGACTTGGGCTGCTTGGGTTCAAATGCTGGCTATTCTGGTGGGCAAGTTACTTAATTTCTCTAAGCTTCCATTTCTGTCTCTGTGAGTTAGTACCTACATTGTAAAGCTCCTTTAGGATTAGTGAATTAACATACACTACACTGTTTAACATAGTGCCTGGTACACAGTAAACACTCAATGAGTATTAGCAATGATTTACTGCTTGTGATACACTCATTCACTGGATCACTAAAGCCAAAATCGTGGGGGCATACTTGACACATGACTATGTTGATTACCGTGTTCTATAATTTTATCTCCTAAACCTTGCCATTCTATTAGTTCAGGCTGGCATTTTAGTATTGATTATAGAACTAACTTGCCAAGTGGGCTCCCAGTCTCTAGCTTTCCTCTCATACATTCTTCCTCCTTGATCAAAAATTTGACCACATCGCTCCCCTGATTGAAATCCTCCTGGGGGCCGGCCCCGTGGCCGAGTGGTTAAGTTCTCATGCTCTGCTCCGGCAGCCCAGGGTTTGACTGATTCGGATCCTGGGCGCAGACACGGTACTGCTCATCAAGCCATGCTGAGGTGGCGTCCCACATGCCACAACTAGAAGAACCCACACCTAAAATATACAACTATGTATTGGGGGGCTTTGGGGAGAAAAAGCAGAAAAGAAAAGAAAAGAAATCCTCCTGGAATGCTCCTTCTAGGACTTTCCTTTGCTTGTGAACTCTTTAGCTTGGTATATGAGACTTCATAAGCTGGCCTCCACCTATCCCTGGTCACCTCTCTTTGTACCTTAAGCCTTCACCACGCTAAACTTTGGGTAGAGCTGTGTGTACACCATGCTACTTCATAACTCTGGGACTTTGCAAGCGTTCTTACCTGTCTGGAGAACCTTTCTTCTTCTATTTTAGTGGTGAAGTTTGTGACCTTCAGTAGGCTGAATTCCCGATCTTGCCTCCATACCATTTCTGTCTCATACAATGTCATTTCCCTGAATGCATGTAGTACATACTGTGTAGTGTTTATCTGTCATGTGTCTCTCTCCCTGAGCAGATTTTGAGCTCCCTGGCAAAAGGAAATGAGTCTTAGTCCCCTTGGTGTATACAACATTTACTTAGCACAGGGCTTGGTAAACTGAAGTCTGTTCACAAATAGCTACAATGCTGCCATGACCATTTTGGTGTTCCTTGGTAACAATAATGATAACATGGTAACTGAACACTTACTATGTCCAGGCACAGGGCTAAGTGCTTCACAGGCATTATCTTACTTAATCTTTAAAAACAACCTATCAGAAAGACAGGTGCTGTAATTATCACCATTCTACAGATGAGAAACTTTGGTTTAGCAGGATTTATTAGTTGCCCGGGTCACAGAACTAGTAAATGGTAGGACACGAAGTCAAAACCAGGTGTGTTGGACTCTAAATCCTCGAGTTTTATCCCCGTAAGCATTTAGGAAACCCCAGAACAAGAAATAACTTCTCTATCTTTCTGAAAGTTCTGAGAAGTGTTCACTAGAACAATGTATTGATTAAAAGCTCTGGGTTCATACATCACTACTGCAGTACGATCATTTCTATTCTAGTCCAGACTAATAACTCCAACTGGAATTTTTCACCTTATATATTTCATATTAGTCGAGATATTTCTTATTAGGTACCTTTCAAAGATAACATGAAGGATTTTTTTAAATGCATAGTTTTACAAATTTATTTTAGAGGAAGAGGAAACCTTAGAGGCTTGATTCTGAATACCCATTCTGGGAAAGTAATATTTAGCATTAAATAACCACAATTCACGCTTGCCATATAGACGGGAAGTGGTTAGGTTAATAGTTCAGCAGATGTTTTCTGAGGGCTAAAATAACTTACTGTGCATTGCCACCCCTATAGCTTGATCACAACTAGAAAGGGCAGGCCAGGATTACATATGTCTTTATTTTTATTCCTTTCTTAAAGATGAATGTGCTTAACAAGGTAATAGATAAATTGAAGCAGCTAAAGCTTTTATAACAAAAATGTGTTTAAAAATATCATTAGTTGTTGGCACCAAGTATCAAACAACGTTGGTAGACACTAAAAACAGATAAATTACCTTTAACAAAGACAACAACTTATATTACCCTGCTTTTATATTTAATGTTTTAGAAAGATATAAAGATTCTCACTTCCTAAGCAGAAATATAATTCGGATAGGATTAGCAGATCCTTAATGCCATTTTAAAATTTCATTTATAAATGATTACATTATGAATTAGATGCTGTAAATCACTTTGTTTCTGTTGTTGTTATGGAACAATGAAAATTTCAGTTAGGAAAACAGGTTGCTGTTTACACTTGCTCGTACTTTTAAATATTGTAAGAAGTAAGCAGAGCTGTTGGAAAAGGCCACCATGGCAGAAGTCGATCTTTGGAGATTACGTTCTTGACTCAGTCATCTCCTCCACAGATCTTTAAGAGTGTGATTTCATAGTTTCCAGAAGTATCCGACTGCAAAGAAGAGGACAGACGGAGAATAGGATAAGTAATGAGGGAACCATAAATGAATCAAATCCCACAGCACTAGGGGATTTACTGGGATGTGAGACTCATGACCTGTACCATTTAGTAAAATGCACTTATACTTCCATCATTCATTCCACATCTGAGTGTAATTATGTTCCAGCCTAGCATCTTCTTTACAATATATAATGTTTGAATTCTTCATGATATATTGCAATTAAATTTCAACTTGGGTAAAAAAAATAAGATTGCATCATTTATATAATATTACATAATATTAATTTTCTAACAAAACTTTTAAAAATTGTGACATGTGAAACAAAATGGAGTCACTTACGTCTAAGGGCTTTAAAATGGAGCTGGGAAGGCATTAAGGAAATGGGTCTTATGTATGTCCTCATCGGGCAGAACACGAACTTTCGAACTGAGTCAAGACACATTCTGCGAATGCTGCAACTAGTCATAGTGATGGGACTTTTGCCTCCCTCTAGCTAGCCTTAGCAATGAATTAGGTTTAGCCAAGACTAGCTTTCTGCTGCCAATCCCAATTAACATTCTTTGTAATGCAAACCTCCCTTCTTGTCTTTAAAAGCCCCGACTTCTTTTACTTCCCAGTGGGACACTATTTGGGTTTCTACCTGAATCTGTGCTCCCTCAACAGCAATTCTGTGATCCCAAGATAAAAGCCTCTCTGCCTCTCATTTTGGCTCTTTATTATTAGGTTAACATGCATGGTGTCAGAAGTGGGATCTACAGTGATCTTACCATCATGGACCAGCACCTTCTGGAACCAGGTATGTTACCTACACAAGCTGCCTTGGGTTCACCGTTTTGATGGATCGCTGACTCTACTCATCATGCATCCTCTCAGGTTCTGACTTCCCACCATTTGGTCAAGGTCAATGCCTTTGTTTGGGGGTTGGGGGGCACTGCCCAGGAGATGACTGTCTCAGTGCCGACTTGGTGACCATTGCGATAGGAAAAGATTCCCTCAGCAGGAGTTTTTCTTGGGTCAGTGAATACTCTAAATTGAGGGATTTCCCTATTGTCATTCTTGTTTGCATGCTTTTCTTTAACATGGAACTTTTATTTTTTAAAGTTTTGGAAGAGGTTTCTCCCTTGAGAACTACAGCTGTTTTATGTTTAAGAACTATGGCCCCTTCTCTTGTAAATTTTTATCTCAAAGGACCAAAATTACTAAGGATGATTTAAAATTACGATCGCCAATAGAAGGAATGTTCTAATTTGACAAGACCATTTAAAAATGCACTTAAAAGCAAACACTTCAAAATTCTAAAATAGCTTCATTGAAAGTTTTGTTGCAAAAAGCTAATGAAAAATTAAAGCTATAAGATGTACCTAAAAGACTACACAACTATAAACAAAAGTCCACCAAGTTAATGGCCTTAGAGACACCTGTTCTGTATCTGTTCTTGCAAGAGGGCTCCTTCACGGGTCTTTCTCAGAGTTGATGAGACTCTGAGGGTTTTCCTAGTAAACTGCTACGTTATTCCCTGAAACAGCCTAGGAGAAACTAAAATTAGAATTAATGATATTGCTTAATACTGCCAGAAATATTTACACTTGTCCTGACTGAAAACTGACAAGGTATTTACAAGGATTTTTAGTAGCTCTATGGTCAAAAATTGGCCAGATTAAAAGCTGATATTCAGAGCCTGATAGGAATTTTTACAGGCCTTTTTCCCTAAATTAAAATAAAACCTTGTACCCAGAGAGAGAAAAGCAAATTTAGGATAATGCAATTAGATGGGTAAATCAATCTCTGATGTCCTTTAGGTTACAACTCAAAATTCCTGAGGAGTTGAGAGCAAATGTCCTTATCTTACAAATCTTTGCAAAACTGAAAATGCAACTCGTTCAGGCAGTTCAGATCCCCCCACTCCCTTTCACCAATCCTAAAACCTCCCCTATTTGTCTTAAAAGGCTTGTAACCTCCCTGAGAACTCTTATTTAGACTGTCCCGAATTCCTAAGACTGAAGGAAAATTTTAAATTGCAATTACCCTGAAACTTCTAGGAAAAAAACTTGCATTTTTTTCTTTTTGTCTTTTGAAGTTGTAAATTTCACCATGTTAGAACGTAAACACCCCAGGAGATAAACCTGGTTAGCTCAATCAGTAAATCCCTCCGGGGAAAAGAAACGGAAAAATGTTTTATTTTAAATGCAGGCTGCTTTCACCTAAAATCAAATTGATAGCCTTCTTGTCTAAAGCAAATATAAATCTTAAAAGTCTTCTCCACAAATATTAACAACAAGAACAAAAACCTTTTAAGCATGTAATCTTAACTTGTTCCATCTGTCAGAGACACAATTATTTATAAATTAGTGAGATTTGTATTATACCTGATTCATGGCTAAAATTTTTAAAATAAAAGCTATAAGATCTCTGTGTCTGTCTATATATATGTATATATGTTATATATGTGTGATATTTTTCTACCTCTGGAATGTATTATCAAAATTTGTTAGTAAAGGGCTCTATTTAATTTGAAGTAAATGCTTATATAAATTATATCTAAGTATCACAGAAACTAACTCAAATGTTTTCCAAGTTAACATGAATTAAATAACCTTTGGTAAATAAAAGCTTGTTTAAGTTTGTTGGTTTAATTAAAATAGGCATGTCTTCAGAGTCATCAACAGTGGATATAATGCAAACATGCAACTTTTATTATATCTTGGTTATTAATCAAATAAACTCATGTTATCTCTGTTAAAAAATTTGTCAGCAAAAAAATAAGATGATAGCTAATTGCTTTAATGTTTCAAAAAATCTAATTGAATAATCTAAGTATGATTGTTAACAAATGAATTACACAGATGTTAATGCAGTAAGAACTTTTAGATGCAATAATTATGTTTTATGGTATGTGTACTTAAAAATAACTGCAAAACCTTTTGGTAACTTGAAATTTTAGAGTTTTACTGAGTTAAATCAAATGGTGAGGGGGCTGGCCCCATGGCCAAGTGGTTGAGTTTGCGTGCTCCCCTTTGGCAGCCCAGGGTTTTGCCAGTTTGGATCCTGGGCATGGACATGGCACCGCTCATCAAGCCATGCTGAGGTGGCACCCCACAAGCCACAACAAGAAGGACCCACAACTAAAAATATGCAACTATGTACTGGGGGGCTTTGGGGAGAAAAAGGAAAAATAAAATCTTGAAAAAAATTAAATGGGGAGAAATTCCTTGACTATCTAGATCATTTCCAGATAAGACAAAATAGTAAGATATTAATTACTAAACATAGGTTTATCTATTTTTGGCTTCTTATTACAGAAAAAGGAAAAGGCGTTTGGGTCTATTAATGAACATGTCTTGTGGCACATTAAAAAATGTATGCTATGAGAAAATACATGTTTTCATTAAAAGAAGGTATAAGGAATAGAGATTTTCTTGTTCAGAAAGTAAACCTGTCCTAAAGTAAAATTGGTTGTCGGAAAGAAGAAAGCACAAATTCTGAAAGTAAAAAAGAAAGTTATAGAAGGCTTGTGGAAGAGGAACTCTTGAGAAAAGAGTTCTGTGCATGGTCGAGTTGGCTAAGATTGGAATGAATTTAATCAAGCAAATTAGTTTTAGTATCAGAAGTGAGCTGGTGCAAATGAGAATTTAATTTTCTCTCTGTTATAAAGACAAGGTTTCTTAGGCTTTTAGTCTGCTCTTGATAAAGAGATTACAAAAGGTTGTTCTTTATTTTTGAGTAATTTGCCTAAAAGGCAGGGACTTTATGTTTTATCAGAATAATTTCCTGTGCTTTAGGTTAAAAGGTGAATCTTTTCTACTAAAAAGAGATAGGTTTTGCAGCTATGTAACCTTCTATATTTGTCTTTGAAATCTTTTTGGCACTTTGGTTAAATAGATAATTGAATATTAAGTTTCATAATGATCAGTGATCCTATTTAGGCAAATATTTTAAACCCTTCTTTGATATTTTTGACAAACTTCCCCAAATCAGATTCTAAATGAATTGTTTTTGGTTTTGGTTTTTTGACCTCCAGCTAACTTTGGGATTTTTCAGAGGATCTCTGAAACATCTCAAAAACTTTATTCTTTCTCCTTATAGAAAGAGGGATATTAAACTAATTAGGCTTATCTGATATGTTAACTCACATGGAAAGCAATGTCAAATAAGAAATAACATTAAGCCTTCTTTATGTTATGTCTTTATATGCTATAAGAGTTCCAGAAATTCTGTGAAATTCCTGGAAATCTAATTATGTCCTGGTATAAAATGTTATCTGTTATCAAAATTGAGGCTCACACTAAAGGGACTGAACCTAATATCAGAAGGACGCCTGAGCTGATTTTCATGTAAAAGCAGCAACAGCAGAATTTACAAAGATTGGCATACGTGAATAAAGTCCATTCTGCCTCTGCAAAGAATAGCCCCTCATTGCCAGACTTTTGCTATCCTGATGTCCTTGTAACATGGCAACAGTCTGCTCCTGAATCAGAAAAATTAAGATGGGCAAACAGCTGTAAATTAAACAGTTGAGGCTCTGGGTAACCTAAGATGGCCACTTGGCTCTTCCTGGCTCCCTGGCAAACCCCATTTTTCATTTTTTTACATTCCTTCACCACCATAGTGCATTAAGAGAAGCTATTTCCATCCTCAGAGGCCTCACAGCTCCTCCCTCTGTGTCTTTCGAGCACCTGCAGCAAGATTTCACTCAACTGTTACTTAGTATGCTTTATTAATACATTCTTGTTATTATATATATGTTCTCTGATTGGGTTAAACAGTTCCCTTGCCACAATGCTGATGCCCTCACAGTGGCAAAGAAACTGCTAGAAAATGTGTTTCCCACTTGGAGAATACCTTCCACAGTCTCCAGTAATCAAGGCACCTGCTTCACTGGGCTAATCATATGAGCCTTAACGAAAACCTTTCAAACTTCTGTTATCACCGCTCCTATCACCTTCAATCCTCAGGTAAAGTCGAGAAACTAATGGAAAAACTGGATTCAAGCAGAAGAAATATTAAATTACATGGGACTACATGAACTGAGGAGAATGCTCTAATGTTTTGTTTTTCCAGATTTAAAGAAATCTTTTCTCTTAAACTATCAACAATTTGGTAAGACATACCTTTGTGAACAAAGATGAAATATTTACTTTTCTCCCTTCTTGATCCCTCCAGAATTCAGAAATTCTCAGTGAATATTCTTATTTTCACTTATATGAATAATCAGGCCAAGTTTTTAATATAAACAAATTAGTTTTACTGTGACTATCTTCTGTAAAAACTGACGGTAATTGTAGAAAGAAAAATTATGTTTGCACCTCTGCAGATATTAAATTCTAGTCTTGTTAATTGTCTTAGAGGTTTGTTATATACCTGTAGCCTGGACTCTCCTGTCCTAAGGTATTGTCTTTGGTCTCACCGACTGTTTGCAGTACCTCTTTGAAAAACATAAACTAATTCCACATGAGACAGTCACGAGCAGATAAGTGTCTACTGGTGTACAACCTTCTGCTGATCCCTTGCGGTCTTATGCTTGTTTGACCAGCTACTATAAATCTCCAATGTCTTATGCTCAAACCTATCATTAATAGGTTAAAGAAGCTTACGGATTCCAATTTAAAGGATTCTGTGGGTGACAGTCTACAACCTGGTGCCTGGGTATTCTGGAAGCATCATCAGAGGAAGACAGCCCTTGAGCCCCAATGGAAAAGATCTTACCAAGTCCTCCTGACCACTGACAGTGCTACAGAACTAGAAGGAACTGCAGACTCTGTGTCCCTTTTGGGTACACCTTTGTGCATGATTACTACAGGGAACCATGGGCTTACGAATGTTGAGACGGCTAGTATATAGCGAGACATATGCCATACTAGTGGATTACTATTGGAATTTTGCTATGTGTACTTGTATTTACACCTCTTACACTACTACTCACTCAGATCTGCTCTAAAACTTCCACAAACACCAAGATTAGCATCACCAACGGACTAAAATGATAGATAAGGCTTGTACCCGAAACTCCAGGTAACTGGACGAAATTATGCCTTTTAGGATACCATAATATTCCATTTCAAGTTCTTATTAAAGAAAAAAACCCATCCACAATCTCATAGGTCTAGGTGACAACTGGCAACCCCCTTTTTACACCCCATCTATTCTCCATTGATTAGCATTGCCAAAGGCTTTGTCCCTTGGATTGTTGCTGTTCATGATGACTTGCTCATAAAAAAATTTTATCCCTAACCATGGCTAAACTGACAAATTCTACAACTCAAGCCTTGGCTCAACACAACAATCCCTGGATTCCCTACTGAGAGTTGTATTCGATAATCGAATGGCACTCGACTGTCTCCTTGCAGAAGAGCCTAGCAACTGTGCCACAGCCCACTCCTCCTGCTGTACCTGGATCAACTCTTCTGGTGAAGGTGAGTTAGGATTTGGAAAAATTAAAAATAGCACAGACTTTCTCTGGTCCAACGTCTTCTAATGACACCTGGTTCCCTATTGATGTTTTCAGCTGGCCTCCTTCAGGTATAGGTGCTTGGAAAAGATCAGGACTTAAGTATTGTTTATGATTACTATTGGAATTTTGCTATGTGTTCTTGTATTTAAACTTTTTATGCTACTACTCACTGAGACCTGCTCTAGAACTGCTACAAACACCAAGATGAGAGTCACTCAGTGTATTGAAATGATAGATAAGGCTTGTACCTGAAACTTCAGGTAACTGGATGAAATTCCAGGGCAAGAAAACTGCCTAAGAGTCATTTCCTAACCACCTCCTTGTTGCTCAAATGTGGCCTAACCCTTATGACACTGACTCCTTGGAATCACCCTTGGAAAAGGAAAAAAAAAAAACCCACGTTCCCCCTAACGTGGGAAATGACTTTCTGGGACAGGTCCATCCCAGCGATGTGCGACTAAACAAATCTACGGTTCATCAGTGATGCTCTCAGAGAAAGATCACAATCAAAAGGAGGAAAATGTGAAACAGAATGGAGTCACTTACACATCGAAGGACTTTAAAATGGAGCCGGGGGGCCGTTAAGGAAATGGGTCTTATGTATGTCCTCATTGGGCAGAATATGAACTTTTGAACTGAGTGAAGACAAATATTCTGAGAACACTGCAACTCGTCACAGTGATGGACTTTTGCCTCCCTCTAGCTAGCATTAAATCAATTATGTTTAGCCAAGATTAGCTTTCTGCTGACAACCCCAATTAACGTTCTTTGTAACGCGAACCTCCCCTCTTTGCTTTTAAAAATCCCTGATTTTTACTCCCTACCAGGACACTCTTTGGGTTTCTATCTGAATCTACAGTTCTTTGATCCCAAAATAAGGGCCTCTTTTGCTCTCATTTTGGCTCTTTATTTTTAGGTTAACAAAACTAAAGCTTTAATAATAACTAATATTTATCAAACACTTGCTATTCTAAGGTTAACTACTTTTATACTTATAATAATTCTATGCAGTAGGTACCATGAGTCTCTCCATTTAACAGGTAAGTATAAGGTGAAAAACAGAGGTTAGGAAACATGCCCCAAATCATATAGAGAATAAGAGACAGGATTCAAACTCAGATAGCCTGGCCTCTTAACATCCTACTATACTGCCTGACTTAAGAAAGTGAAATGAACTACATCCCCAAAAAGTCTGTTTCTCAGTTCCTTTTGCCTAGGCTTGCCAAAAAAGATCTTGGTTCAGAAATGATATCATGTGAGATTGAGGGTTAAAGTAAAAAGATGCCATGTTTCCTGTGCAAAAGAGGTCAAACTGTTGCATAGCATTGAAGGTAAAATTTGGCTTTTAACCTAGATTGCCTAAAATCCTCGTGTTATTCTTATTTTATTCAAGGCAACTCAAGCAGTGAGTACTTCTTATCACTTAAGTTTCACATTGGGATAAATATTAGAGTAAGAGGGAATCTAAAGGAGGCAATGAAAAAGGGTCGTTTAGAGAAGAGGCTAAGCATTATTTTCATAAAAAGACACAATAGGCTTTAATATATACTCTTCTGTTTTATAGAGATTTCATTTCTTCCCCTATTGGTTTTCCTAAGTCTTGCTCGGCCACATGTAATAATCTCTCAAACTGCCGACAAGTCAACAATGCTCTAGCTTTTTAGAAAAAGAGCTCCCTCTAGCCACGGCTGATCAAAGCTGTAAACAATGACCAAGAGTTCTATCAGTCAGTTGACAAAACACACCCAACTAGCTTAACACAGAGCTATGCGTAAAATTCTGAACAACTACAGACACTAAACAGATGTTTGTCCTTTTCTGTACCCTTATGCCTTAGCTATTCTATTTATATAGCATTTTATAAATTTCATTATCACAAAAAAGTTAATATATTTTCAAAACCTTTGAACATAATTCATGCCTTCCTAATTAGGTCACATTAATTGTTCATAAGAAACTAACTGAATGTTTTTGTTGGCCTGTTTTTAACAGTAGTACCAGTGGTGCTCTCTTCTCCCAACTTTGATTGCATCTTTTACTGTCTACATTTAATCTGTCCTGCCAATTATTTTTTTGCATTTTTTTAAAAAGTTATTCCTTTTTCCATTCTGACCACAACAAATCTACTCTAGGCTCTCATCTGCTGTCACTAGTTTCCTGGACTCTAGATCTTCAATCTGTATTCTCCAAGGTGTTAATTCTTATTGTTTTGTAAATCAAGTCCAATGACCACCACATCCATTAAGCAAGTAGCCCTTACTTATCCCCTAAGTAGTTCTGGCTTTTGTTCCTTCCTCCCTGGCATCTCCACCTTTGTCTTCTCTGCAGGCCTATCTTCTGTTATCCCTACATTAATTGTTACTAGTGCTTAAATCTCAATTTTAAGCTTTCTTCTCTTCTCAATCTATATTTTCTCCCTGGAGGATTTTCATCCACATCCAAGAATTCCCTAACATAACTGACTCTAAAAATATATTTCATACCCTGAGCTACTGACTCAACATCTCCACGTATATGTTTCAAAGACATCTCAAACTCAACACACGCAAACCAAACTCATGAACTTTCTCCTCCATTCCCAAAGAAATAAAAAAAAACCCACCTAAAACCTGATCCTCTTTTAGGGAATGGCACCACTATCTGTTTCCCAAGTTAGAAACCTAGGAATCATCCTTGATACCTTCTTTCCCTTACTCCTCACACCAAGATGTCACTCCAAGTCCCTTAAGTTTGAACTCCTCCAGATCTTTTGAGCCCTTGCTCTTTCCTCTCTTTGCATTACCAGAAGCTTTGCACTGCTACTTGGCATTACGGTCATACCTACTCTAATATGACTAATATAATAGCTCATCACCCTACCTTATGTCCAATTCATTCTCCACAGTCATAGGGATCTTTTCAAAATGTACTTCTGACCATGACACTGTACTTAAAATCTTTCCACGGTCTTCCATTGTTCTTAAGCTAAAGACAAAATCCTTAATCATTGTCCTGTGTGATCCGGTCCTTCCAGTCTCATTTGTCATTATGTTTCTTCCACCAGGAGGTCTTCACATTTGCAAGTATGTTTGTTGGAATACTCTACTGACTCTCACCCAACCCCCACGACCTTTGTCTTGTTAATGCCTTGTAATCCAAATTACTATAGGCCAAATCCTCCTATTATATAATCTTATAACACAAAATCTCTTTCCTTTACATTGTACATATATGTACATTATTATACATAATATAGTTGTAATTTTACATTTATTTGTAATTCTATAAGGACAGGAAACCTTTTTTTCTTTGCTTATAATTGTAACCCTGAGGCTGGCACATAATACGCATTCAGGAAATGTTTTTAATTGAATTAATGAAATGCAACTTCCGTAATCTCCAAGCTCTCTTTTTTTTTCCCTTTTTTTTTTTTTGAGGAAGATTAGCCCTGAGCTAACTGCTGCCAATCCTCCTCTTTTTGCTGAGGAAGACTGGCCCTGAGCTAACATCCATGCCCATCTTCCTCTACTTTATATGTGGGATGCCTACCACAGCATGGCGTGCCAAGCGGTGCCATGTCCGCACCTGTGATATGAACCGGCGAACTCCAGGCCACCAAGGCGAAACGTGTGAACTTAACTGCTGCACCACCGGGCTGGCCCCTCCAAGCTCTCTCTCAAGTGAATTCATCTTGCCACTCAGATTTTATTTTTCAATATTCCCCAAGGTAGACTCCCTAATCAAGTGTCTTATTACTTCTTTCCCTCATACTTCTTACCATACATATATGTCTCCTTTGAGACTCTGCTGACCAGCATAGCACCTGGCCCACAGGAGACACTCAACACATGCTTATTAACCTGAAAGGCAGGCTCAACACCTTTTCCTTAAGAAATATTCCCTATCTAATCCCAAACTTCTTTGACTTGCAATTCTTATATTACTATTCTTTGCACCCCACAATCTAGTATTAATTGTTTGTTGTTTCATATTATTATCTCCTAATTGTTTTATTTATGTTCATCTCAAGTCTCCATACAGATTATGAATTAATTGAGGGTGGCTACTATGTTTTCCCCTGAAGAACCTGGAATTGTGCTATTTATTAAATAAGCACTTAATTTATTGATCAAGGAAATCTACCAAAAAGTATAATTTCATCCAAATTTTCTATTAATATCTTATTATTAAGTAATGAGATACACATTTGTTTTTCACCCACCTTCTTCCTCTCCTTCTCCAAAAAGGTGTTAATGAGCAGAGAAATGTCTAAACCATAGGAAAGAAGAGGAAGACAGAACCAAAGGCTGGGATGATACACAAAACAGAACTCTAGCTCCTGCATCACAGAAATGTAACCATCGAAAAGATCCCATTCATCAGTATGGAAAATGTAATGAGGTTACTTAATCATGTACGTTAGGTGGAAGAAATGAAGAAACCTAATATAATTTTAAATTACAAACTGAACTCTTAAGCAATGGATTTTTCTTTTCTATAAAGATACACATAGTTTAAATGTTTCCTAATACAATAAGCCTCAATCACCAAGACCACTGAGGGAGGGAGAGCGACTGGTTAATTTAATTTTCTGGTTTGCTGAGGGTGAACCAAAGGCCCTCTTGGTGTTTCAACCTTGTTACTGGCAATCTTTATACAATGCATGAGCCTACTTTTCTGCCTTAGTAAGTACAATATGATTAACGTTATTGAATCTGCCTCTGTTGATTGAAACCATTGTAATGTGTCAGGATCGATTCAAACTGCATTGAGTGTGAGCAGCTGATGAAATCTGTGCTAAGTCCCAGGCACAGTCCGAGAGGTGCCTTTCTGAATAACTTTCCAATGCCAACTTAGGCATGCATCTCTTTCTGCAAAGGTTTAGCGCAAAAACAAAAGATGGGGGGGGGAGGGAAAAAAAGAAGAATTTGGTGAATGAGTCTAGTTGACTGATTGATGTGCAAATGGAAGTCAATTGGTAATATTTACCAAAATTACAAATGTATTTACATCTGTCTCAGCAATCCTACCTACTTATGAGAATTTATCCCTCAGATACACTTGTACCTTATGAAATTGTGTATGTATATTGCAGCATTGTTTGTAACAGTGAGAAACCGAAAACATTTGTTGATGTGGTGGGTATAAACATACAAATAATGGAATGATATGCAGCTGTTAAAAAGAATGAGAAAGCTTCCTATATATTGAAATGAAAAGAACTCCATGCTATCTTGAGTGAAACAAAAAGGAAAATTAAAATATGTATTCTTCTTTCCTTCTACTGTCATAAAGAAAAACTGAAATAAGTAAAATACTGTAATATGAAAAATACATAAACAACTTGCAAATGCAATTCACAAAAGAAGAAAAATTAGCGGCCACTAAACCTAAAGAAAAATGTTGAGTGTCCATTATGCGCCTGGGATTTTAGAGCTGAAAAATAATCACTATCTTTAAGGGACATTTTGTTATTACTATTTTAAACTCAGAAAACACATTTACACATTGACAAGGGGAAAGAAATCTGTCATATATCACCATGTTTCAAGGACAACAAGGGAAAGACGACGGGTAGAGAAAAGCAAAATGTGTTCTGCTATTTTTAAAAAGAGACTTACTTTAATTGCTGAATATAAAGAATAGCCATAATGCTTCTTAAACTCTGCTCGAATGTCCAAAAGGTCAATTTCTGACCTGGAAACCATTATTCGGTTCAGAGTAAACTCATCAGTTCCAGCACCCTGTTAAGAAATACAAGTGTCCACAATGCAAATCTCAATTGTCACAAAAAATACAGATCTATGTTTATAGGAAATAGATAATGGTGCACAAGATATTCAACCACAGTGACTCTTCTTCACTCATTTATCATCAAACTTCATCATTCATTTATTCGAGAAATATTTATTGAGCACTTCTTACTCTGTGCCATCACCATGCCAAATGCTGAAAACAGAGATGAGATACCCTTGTTAAGCTTTCAATTTTGTAAAGGACACAGGCAAGAAAATAAGCCATTAGAATATAATCTGACATATGGGAACTATTGGGTACTATGAGAGAATATGTTGGGAGGCCTAAAATAGATCAAGGATGACAGTGGCCCCATGGCCGAGTGGTTAAGTTTGTGCACTCCGCTGCGACAGCCCAGGATTTTGCCGGTTCGGATCCTGGGCACGGACACGGCACCACTCTTCAGGCCATGCTGAGGTGGCATCCCACATGCCACAACTAGAAGGACCCACAACTAAAAATATACAACTATGTACCAGGGGGGTTTGGGGAGAAAAAGGAAAAAGAAATAAAATCTTAAAAAAAAAAAAAGATCAAGGATTAGGAAAGGTTTGTCCCAGAAAGTGGTATTTAAGCTGGGGCCTAAATAATCAGCCAGAGAAAGAAGGGGTGGGGTTCATAGAGAGAGGAAAAAAATGTTCCCACAGAAGAAACAGCATGTGTGAAGGTTTAGGGCAAGTAAGAATGCCGCATTCAAAGATACATAAATAATGAGGAGGAACAGCAAGTAATGGATCTGGAACGGCCAGATCTTGCAAACCGTGAAATGAATTTCTGACTTTCTCCCAAGTGTGGAGAACTATCGCAATCTGTTAAACAGTTGACTATTGAAATCAGATGGAACTTGTAGTTTCAGAAGGTCCCTTTGGCAGCAGTAGAAAGAATGGATTGCAGGGCAAGAGTGGGATGAAGATAACAGGATAAGACTAGAAGCTTTGGGACAATCTGGAGGTGGCTGTGTAACCAAAAAGAGACAATGATGACCTGACCTAGAATAATGGCAGTAGGGATGAAGAAAATGGGTAAATTTAGAAGCTGGTGTAAAGGTAGACTGCCAAAACTTGATATATCATTTGAGGGGAATGAAGGAGAGAGAGAAATGCAAAATTTCTACTTGAGTAGTTAGGTGGATATGGACACTTCATTTATTCATTCATTCAACAAATGCTTATTGAGCACCTACTCTATGCCAGGCATTGTTCCACAGACTGTGCACATGGTAGTGAACAACACATATTATATGTCTATCCTCACAGAGTTTACATTCTAATGGATGGAGATGGACAGTAAAGAAAATTAACAAATTGTTTAAGTAAACAGTCATAAGAACTACAGAATGGAGTGTGACGGAAAGGGAGCCAATGGACCTATGCAGTCAAAGACCTCTTCCAGGGGATGACATTTGATGAGAAGGAGCCAGCCATAGGTCGATGTGGGAGAGGTGCATTCCAGGCAGAGAGGAGCACAAATGCAAAGACTTGGATGTGGGAAGAGACTTAGCATCGTCAAGGAACACAAAGGAGGCTAAGGTGGCTGAGGCACAGTGAATGAGGATGGGGAGGAATGGTACAACTTCACAGTTCAAGGTTAGTTCCTGTTGGGGCTGTCCACCAAGGTGACTGAACACAGGACAGGGAACAGTGTGGGGTGGAAGGTGAGGGAGGGAAATATGTTTATTTTGGACATAACTGTGAAGGTGCATGTGGACTTCTATAGGAAATGTGCAGTAAAGAAACTGAAGTAAGCATCTTCTGTGTGCCAGGCCCATTGTGAGAGTCTGAAGATAAAGAGCAAGAAAAACTGCTGTACTCATGCAGCACACCATCTAGCAGTGACAAGAGACAAGAAAACACAGGGTTTCTATATCATGAAAGGCTGGTGACTCAGCTTCGTTTATTTTAAGTAAGGCAGCTTGAGAGGCCACAGAACCTAATGGGTCAAGTTTAAGGTTTCGTATTCTAAAACAGGTTCTACTGCCTATTCTTACCGTGAAGTGGGGGAAATAATTTAGTCAACACTTCACTGTACCTATCTCTATAATGACCATGATGATCATTATCAACCTATCAGACAAATTAGTAGGCAAATTAGCTACAATAGAGAACTCATCAAAGTGGAAAAGAAATATGAAAATCCATCAATATTAAGCAATGTTTACACTCTCCTTGGGGAAGCTGAGAATGTGTATGATATTTCCAAACCAACCTTCAGAGCTTGATGCAGTCTTCCAGCTAAAAAGGCAGGCATGTTCCTTGCACAGTGAACTGTTATAAAAAGCAGAGCAATGTTCAGTTTCATTTAATAGAAATTGAGTTAATCTACAGTAATATGTCTTTTAAAACAAATTCTTTGGCCAGCTATACCACTCTGCCCCTCCCCACTACTAGCTTTTATTCAGAATGAAAGAATGGATATTTAACCTGAATTTCAAAGCCTTATATCGGTTATATTTGTACAGAACCGTAGCCCAGTAATTATCTGTAGCCGTGGGGAAAATAAAATTACCTGCCAAAGAAACTCCCACAGAAGCTGACTCATCTCCAGATCCCAGACACACCAACACCTACTCTTACATTGATGGCTCCCTAGGGTGTACTATCGCACTGTTCTAACATCTTCCACTGCTGATGAGTAGCTTGGGTCTAGAGGCTGCAGAGATGTTGCTCCAAATAACTCATTAAGTAGAAGGGGCACCGGAGTTCAACTTAAAACCAAATTTTCCAATGGAAAGATTTTCTCTTAAGTGACTGGATTAGAATTTATAGGCTGGTTAGAGTAATTAAGTTAGAACCAGTACCTGCGATCTAAATTCAGTCACCAAAAAAAATACTTCAATCTTTCAACTCTTTATTTTGAAATAACAAGTAAAGCAGAAATAAAACAAGAAAAAGGAAATTGGCAAAAACATGAGTTTAAAAAAAAATTTTCTTTTAAATTAATTATCCTTTAAATAAAGTGAAAATAGCCAGGAATAGAAAAGTCTGTAGAGACTAAACCTATTTATTGCAACACAATTACTTCTATAATCTTAAATCTGATCTATAGGTAGGAATCTGACCAAAAGTGAGTGAATTTTATAATGAATTTTGGAGATCAGAACAAGAATACGTGGTTTTCTCATAGTGGCTTACAGGCTCTCTTAAGGAAAGCGAAAAGGCCTTTGGTTTGTGTTAAGTGACGTGAGGGAAATAGGAGGAGAAATGTACTAGAAACTCAAACATGGAATGTGGGACAAACACAAAAACTGTTAGATGTGAAGTTGTCTGAGAAGAAACCAACCATCTGAATTGGTACCATCTACTTTTTCTCAAATGCATATTACACAAGTCTTAATAATTTAATCAAAAGTTATTATGCCTACTTGAATCCATTAGGCTTTTCAATCATCTTCCTTTCCCTAAACTAAATCCTTATAGAATGCTTTCTTTTCATAATCCTTTAGCTTGTCCTCTGCTTTATGTTCTTAACCACCAAGTTTGTTCTTCACCTCTGAAAATTTGGGGAAGTGGTGGTATGTGTAGTGGTAAGGAAACTTTCAGTAGCACCCGACATTCTAAGTAGGGAAACTCAGGGAGTCCATGAAAGTTGCCCATTTTTTACCCTCTGTGTTGCCTTGACCAAACTTTAGTCAGGCCTCTCTCCTTCCCCCAGGTCCTTGAACTCTGGCTTGCCCCCAGCCTGAGCAAGCACTAAAATGCAGAACATGCGCCCTTATCAGCTTATCCCAAAAATCACTTGACATGACGAGACATGTTTCCTCTCATACCCCAATGATCATGCCCCCGTGGTTGTCCAACTTCCCCTTAAAGTTTCTGCCAAGTCTGCTTACCCCTCCCTATAAAAGAAAAGCCTTTTCTCTCTGATTTTGAGATTCTTGCATGTTTCTGAGATCAAAGTGTTCTCCCTATTGACATAGTCTTTTGAATAAAGCCTCTCTCCTTATCTAAGTCCAGATTTGGCAACTAGCAGTGTTCCTATTATGCATGTCTAAGATGGTACAGCTCAGATGGTTTTTCATGTCAAAAACTGTGTGTTGACATACTGTATTAGATTCCTTGCCTATGAGATATCCAGAATAGGCAGATCTATCGACACAGAAAGTAGAATACTGGTTACCAGGGGTGGCGGGGTGACTGCCATTGAGTACAGGGTTTCTTCTGAGGCTGATGAAAATATCCTAAACTTAGTTTGCAGTGATGGTTGCACAACTCCGTAAATACACTAAAAAGCACTGAATTGCACACTTTGAGTGAATTTTATGGTACATGAGTTATATCTCAGTAAAGATATAAAAAAAAAAAACTGTGATGTATTCCAATGTATTCTACTGGCTGAGATAGAAAATGAAAGTGTGATGTATCTTGAACTTTAAATTAGTTGAATTATAAGGTCTTTCTTTTACTTAATAAAATAATGTACATTATAGCTCAAATTTAGTGCATAATTCAACGTGTATTTCCAAGAATGCTTCTTAGCTCAATGAGTGAGAGTTCGTACATCTCAATAAAGTTTTCTAAATATTACAGCAGGCAAAGTAACAAGCAGCAAAACTGATGTAAAAATTAACAATATGAAATGGAAAAAAAATTAACTGGTTATATCATTGCCACTGGAACATTCTCAGAACTAATTATGGAGATTCATCTCTATTCCATTTTTTTAACTGAAGAAGAAGGGTTTTTTTTCTTTCTTGGCCTCTCTTTCAGCAGTTCAGAGTCAACAGTATTTTTTTTTTTGAGCAGCATTTGGATAAAGAACCCTATTCTTGGCGTTGAAGAGAGGATCAGAAGTTAAGTGAAACAACATATGTGGGGACGCCCTGAGAATGGGGCCTGGAACTTAGCCAGTGCTTGCTCCCTGCTGTGTGTTCTGTATTTACTCCAAAATATTTCAGCATACATCATGTGATATACGCATGTTCCAGTCTATGTCTACACTGCAGCACATCAGAGTGGTTGATTAACATCACAGACTGTGGAGTCCACTGCCTGGGTCAGAATCCCAGCTCTATCTCATATTCCCTGGATAACCTGGGGAAGGAACTTCACCTCTTTGTGCCTCAGGTTTACCATCTCTGCCAAGGGGGCAATAATAGTCCCTAATCCATGGGATTGGTATGAGGCTGAAATAAATTGATATTTGTAAAGAGTTTAGCACAGTGCCAAGCACATGGAAAGTGCCAGATAAGTGTTTAAAAGTACAATTTGAAGGGTCCTAATTGGGAGTACACCTCCAGAAGTGGTAATTAACATTTGAAAGATGAATCAGAGCCTCACTCCAGAGGAGGCTACCCTTAGACATCGGCTATCTTTATCTCACCAGAGGAGCTATTAATTATGATGATGGATGTTAGAAATGATTTCTCATTGATAAAATGACAAGATGTGTGGAGCAGACGTACTCCTACCGTGGCATTAATGGAGACGAAGGCTGTAGCAAGCCCAATAACCACAGTAGACTAGAGTGGCTTAGGATTCCAAACAATCCTCTGTGTGTACAAGCACTTAATAGATTTTGTTGACTGACTCTGATTAGAAGGGTCACTGAAGCCTGTCTTTGAATAGTGTCTCATTCATTTGAGCGCATCTTTCTTGCAAGGAGTTCTCCAGGTGCCTGACAGGATAGACAGCTGAGCCTTCATTGAGAAGATGGATCAGTTTGCGTAACAATGTTTTTGTCTGCTTGTTAATGTCTCTCTGGGAATGGATTCAGTCTTTGACTGACTTTCTTTTTGACATACTCCCTCCTGGCACGGCCAAGGAGGAAACCCATAGTTCTGACCTGGGCCCAACTTTGGGAGGCCGCTGACATCTTCCAAAAATAACTAAAAATGGTGAATTACCAAATTGGCTTGGGTCTCAGTTTTCAACAAGGCTTAATAAAAATGCTAGTAGAAATGTAATATTTTCATCTTTCAAGGAGTTTACAATCTAAATTAAAGACCTAAAAAGACAACTTTTTTATGCATCCATTTAAAAATATTTGTTGAGCATATTGTGTATACCATGGATTGTGCTGGGGCTGCGGGGAACTTAAAGATGGATCAGTCAGGATTCTTACATGAAAGGCACTAACTTCGACATTGATTTAAAACAAGTGCAAAGTAACTCAGTTTGTAAACACTCAAGGGCTTACCTATGGCCAACAGTAAGTCTTCAAAATGCCCAGATAATTCTCCTTTTATGCTGTCCACAATGTCCTTCTTGCTAATATTTCTGTATTCATCAAATGCTAAAATGCAGACCACAAAAAAATTTGAAGCATCCCAGGTGACCACACTTGAATATATTCCAGTTTTTGATATGATATGCAGCAAATCAAACTGTTAAGTGGCAAGCTCAAAAACTCCTCCTTTAAACCATCAAAATTTGAGCACCGAAGTTTTTTTTTAAGAAAATCATCTACCCTAAAACCTGAACTTCATAGACCGTTTTATTCAATGATCTCTCTCTCTCCTCTCTTCACCACCCATCCCTCTTCCCAGGTCATTAGTGTCTAAAATAGCCTGAAAGGTTAAATGCTAAATAATTTAGTAAGATGGGCTATTTTTAAATTATAGCATGTGGGAAATAATAGAGTGGTCATTAATCAAATAGGTTTTATCTGCTCAAGAAACCTTAATTATGAAGCTTTTTGTGCTGAATAAATCACTCTCTGAGGCCGCATGGCCTACTCCACACTTACCAGAAGGCACTTGAATTTCTTGATCAGTATTTGCCTAAAGGCAAAACCTGTACATATGTCACCGAGTATGCAGGCATATTTTCTAAGCCAAGTAAATTTTTGCCAAGTAAATTTTGAAAAAAGAAATTTTGGAGAGAGATCTAGGATTGTTTGGTTTTTCATTTTCAAATAAAGACATTAATAAAGTAATTATCATATACTATTACCCTTATTTTATAAAATAAATAAAATTTTAATGCCAAAATTAAAGAAGGGCAATCTCAGAATTAAAAAGAGTAATATCCTTATGCTTCCTCATTTTTCCATGAACTCAGCATAAGCTTAGTCATGCACTGTGGTTGTTCTCTGGACCAGCACCCAGAAGCCACAATCAGATGTTCACAGTGAATGGAGTTCTGGGCTCCTCGACGCTGTTGCTTCCAGAATGGCTAAGGGAGATGCCTGAGTGAGGGAGTAAGTGCTTAGCAGTTCCAGGCAATAGTTGGTCTGACAAAAAGAGCTGCCTCAGCCATTTATCTTCATGTCAGAAAGAGTTGAATTTTATTCCATATTAATGCATTAAGAGACACTCACCCCCAATGGCTGGTGGTCCTGGAAAGTGGCTAACTAGGGAAGAAATAGGGTGGACGCAATGACTGCAGCCTCCTCCATCCCACAGGAACACTCCTCTCTGCTCTCACACTAGAGGGCTGCTCCTTTTCTTCTCCCTGCCATCCCTCCTCCATCCACTCCCTGTTCCTTACTAGGTAATATACTCAGCCTCTAGGGGAAAAGAAAAGAGGAGGGTCGCTCTGCCTTGAGTTGGAACACAGCTTCCCCATGCTGCTTCCTGAAATGTTTATACCTAAAAATGAAACAGCCTTTGCAAGTTTTAACTTCATTTTCCAGAACTTTGTATATTAAACCCCAAAATATTTGCAAAAACAACACAAAGCAAAAAGGAGCATAATGTGAGTCCATACTTAGTTTCAGTTGAGGAAAGCTTCTTAAACACAGGATCTCAGTGAATTTGTCTTCATCGGTGCCCCATCTGTTCTCACCAGCATTATAGAGAATCTATTGGACAAGGGAGGAAGGGGATGGAATGAGAAGAGTGGGAGGTTCACTTTATTTTAGAGGTCAGGGAGACAAGCTATTATTCCAGTCTCTCACTTTAGCAGACTAGAAATCTGAGAGTTGGGGGTGGCAGGAGCAGGGGAGTAACCATCACCACTGGGGAAGGCAGAAAGCTGGGGGTTGGGTCATCTCCAGCCTTCAGGCTTCTCCTTCAGATCTGACAGGAGAGGACAGCCCCAGCTGGTGCCACAGAAATGAAAAGGCAGTCAAGGGGGAAACAGTTAAAGGAGATGTTTTCTTTGCTCTGTTACCAACCTGGGCATCCTTTTTGGCCAGATGCTCATCCACTTTCAGACTTTCATCTCTTCTGCCCTAAACAGGGAAAACAAAAACAAGAGCAATCCTCTCAAAGACAGAAGATTCTAACTCTTGGTATTCCAACCAGCAGGGCATCTTAGGGGTTTTTCTCCACTGGAGGCGATGTGGCACAGAGGAATCAGGAACACAGGGCTCTCGTTCCGGCTCTGCCACTGGGCTAGCCATGAAATTTGTAGCAAATCACACAATTTTCTGAGCCTCAGTTTCCACCCCAGAAAACTCAAAGATCTTAAGGGAATGAAAAGACAAGCCACAAATTGGGAGAAAATATTTGCAAACATATATCTGATAAAGACTTGTATTCAAAATATATACAGAACTTTCAACACTAAAAATAAAATAACAAAAAACCCAATTAAAAAATGGGTAAGAAAGCTAAACAGACATCAGATATACAGTTGGCAAGAAAGCACACGAAAAGACGCTTGGCATAATGTCATTAGGGAATCGAGAGTTAAAACAATAAGATACCACACACACTTATCACAACAGAAAATCCAAAACACTGACAAGGATTTGGAGCAACAGGAATGCTCATTCCTTGCTGGTGGGAATACAAAATGGCACAGCCACTTTGAAAGTCAGTTCGGCCATTTCTTAGAAACCAAACATACTTCTACTGTACAATCCAGCAATGGTGCTCCTTGATATTTACCCAAATGAGTTGAAAACGATGTCCACACAAAAAACTGCACATGAATGTTTATAAAAGTTTTTATGCATATTGCTAAGTGTAGGAAGTCAGTCTGAAAAGTCTACATATTGTATGATTCCAACTATACGACATTCTGGAAAAGGCAAAACTATGGGGACAGTAAAAAGACCAGTGGTTGCCAGGGGTCCAGAGGGATGAATAGTTGGAGCACAGGATTTTTAGGGGAGCAAAACTATTCCATATGATACAGTAATGGTAGAAACATGACACCACACATTTGTCAAAACCCACAAAATGTCTAACACAAGGAGTGAACCCTAGTGTACACTGTGGACTTTAGTTAATAATAATGTATCAGTATTCATTCATCAAGTACAACAAATGTCCCATGCTAATGCAACATGTTAATAATAGGGGAAACTGTGAGGGGGTGGGAAGAGGGGCATAGGGAACCTCTGTACTTTCTGCTCCATTTTTCTGGAAATCTAAAACTGCTCTAAAAAATAAAGCCTCTTAAAAAACAAAAACCTCAAAGTTCACCAGCAGCTCTAATGTTGAAGGCTCTGTGGCTATTTGCGAGTTTGTGCTCGTGCATAAACACTTCAGCACGTTATAGAAAGATGGGAGATGGGGAGAAAAGAGGACTGCCTGAATCACTTTGAAAATTACAGGTGAATGAAACATTTGACTGTAATATTTTTTAAATGCCTTTGTTCCTATTTTCAAACATTAAGTCCTTGTATGCCTGTTTGAGTTTTGCATGATTTCTTTTGTTTTTTTTTCCAGTGCCACAGCCACTCTGCTGTTAGTTTGCCTTCCTCTTGATCTATTTCATCCTTCACTCTGCTCCAATAATAAAAATGCTGATTATCATTGGTATTAATAATCATAAGCCACTACCACCATACTTTGATCACTTTCTGTGTGCTAAGTACTTCACATACTCTCTTTCTCTTAATCTTCACAACACCCTATGAGGTCAGTACTATTATTATTTTAATTTTACAGATGTGAAAACAAAGGCTTTAAGGTTTAAAGTAACTTGTCCAAATACATAAAGCTGATACGTAGCAGAGGAGCCTGAGTCCAGGTCTGTTTGTTTCTAAAACCTTCCACGTGCCCTACTCTCCACTGCCTCCTGTGGGCTGTGTGCGCATGTGCACCCTCAGATGTGCACTTATGAAAAGAAACCTCTGGGAGTGTATGTTTGCAGCAACGCCTCATAAATCTGGGCTTGCAGGTTCAATCCTCATAAGGTTTTCACCATTAAAACAACAGAAACCACAATTAGGATAAATTGTTTCCTAGTGGCGTAATGCCTCACTCCGAGAAGGACTGTTTCAACCCTCCCGAGAAACTATTGTTGGGATTTTCTCACCCATCAAGAGGTGTATGATTCAGCTGAAAGAGGCCAGTGAGACATGGCTTAAATCACTTCCTCTCTCACACAATCAGTGATTATATCACATCCTGGACCTTACCGCCTTTACTATAAAGTCATGAGCCTCCTGAAAAGACACAGCTAGGTGTGGCCCATTTGGTCACCTGGTGATGAATGGTTTAGCAACTCTTCCAAAAGTGGCAAAGATGAAGTTGCAGCAAGTCATTTTTTCTTAATCCTGAGACTGATTACCCATCTTTGAAGATCATTCTTCTGTATCGTGCTTCCTCCTTAATTTAAATAGTAACAAAAGAAATATATAGGGGCGGGCCCCATGGCTCAGTGGTTAAATTCAAGAGCTCCGCTTTGGCAGCCCAGGGTTTCGGTGGTTTGGATCCTGGGTGCGGACATGGCACCGCTCATCAGCCCATGCTGAGGCGGCATCCCACATGCCACAACTAGAAGGACCCACAACTAAAATATACAACTATGTACTGGGGGGACTTGGGGAGAAAAAAGCAGGAAAAAAAAAAAGAAGATTGGCAACAGTTGTTAGCTCAGGTGCCAATCCTAAAAAAAAAAAAAAAAAAGAAATATATATTCTTTGGAGTCCAGAAAAAAATAAACACACTCTTACAAATGGAGACGTTTATAATGGAAACGAACAAACAATTATTTTAAGCCAGATGAATTATCAGAACACTTTCTACTATATTGTGAAAGCTGATCAAAATACTTTTTAATCCATACACTGACCAAAGCAAGATTTTTTTGGTTACATCATTATATTATGCTTTTATGATTGTGGTTAAACATTATACTGCTCGGTGGCAATGCAGTGTAAAAAGAACAAATCATTTTGTGAGGGAAATTGCAATCTCATTGTCTCAGTTTAGTTATTTCTAAACTCCTTAAAAATTATCATTGAGCATGCAGCTTATTGGGGAGTTAAAAAATAAAAAATAAAATCTTACATCTGCCAGAGTCAACAGAGCTTTCCGAAAGTCACCAGATGTTTCAGAACTAATGTCATCTCCAAGACTCTTCTTATATACTGAAACCAAGTAAGAATGAAATTAAGCCTTCACAAACTGAAAAATATCATTATAAAACAGAGAAAAGCTTAAATGTCAACACTGGTAAGGAAAGAGTATCTGATAAAACAAATCTTGCCTCTTTTTTTAACTCCCTGGTGCTCTTCTGAGATGGATGCATTCTTCTTGTATTGTTGTGTGTGTCATGGTAGATGCACAGGAATATTCTGGATCAAATTACCATGCCTTTCATCTGACAATGGCACTAAGGAATGCATAGTGGGAAACAGAGGGTGGGCAAGTGCTAGTTTGCCTTCCAATTTCTATTATCTCCTTTTTCCGTAGTAACAGAACTCTGACCTTGAACAAGACATGATGCACACAGCTTAACAACTACATTCTCAGCTCTCCTCTTAGCTAGGTACAGCTCCATGACTAAGTTTGTGGCTATAAAATGTAGGCAGACATATGTCACATTGCTGGGCAATCTCCCTAAGGGATGGCTCACGCCCATCTTAGTCCCTTCCTCCATCCTACAGCCTGGTATGTAGATTGACGCCTCGAGCTCGGGCAGCTATCTTGGGCTATGAAGATAAGGACTACATCTTAGTGGTGGCATAAAAGTAAGCAGGAAGCATCCTGGGTTCCTGAAAGTTTTGAGGAGCTATCATGGCAGTCTTAGAATTGCCTATCTCCAGACTTCTTCTACCATTGAGAGAAATACACTTTTATCTTATTTTAGCCCGTTATTTTTCTGTCTTATTGACCCTATTCCTAATCTTAATGCAGACAACTAGACTGGATTATCTGATATATCTCAAAAGTAAGAAGGTTACCCTAAAGCATACTGTTTTCCCATAACAAATGCCAACTGTGTGTTCACACATTGTACTACTGACTAGCTGTAGCTCCTTTTGCATAGCCTGTGATGTGCAGTGTCCATTGATTTTTAAATCTCTGTCCTGCTCCATCCATGGAGTAGCGATTCTCTTGGAGCCACTATATACCTGGATGTGAACTCTGCCTGCATCATTATCAAGAATTCTACAAATTAGTCATATGAAAGCTTGTCCTTTTAAATCAATAAAAGACAATTATAGAAAGTGATATGAGATTATCTAAGAGCAAGAACTGTGTTGAGACAGAAACTCTTCCAGCATGATTTTACTAAGTCTCTTTTTATGAAATCCATAATTTCCCAAAGCAATTCAAATAAACAAAATCCACTATAAATATAAATTATCTAAGTAATAATCACATTTAATAGGCATCATTTTACCTAACAGCCATGATATTATTACATCTATCCTTCACTCTAATTAGAAAAAAATTGTAATGAAAAAATATCAAGCCAAAGAATAAAGCTCTCATTTGTTAGAATTTGGGGAAGTATTTTATAATTTTAGAATTATCTGGATGAGACTTTATAGTCATCTCATGCTGTTTCCCCATGTCTCCCTTTTCCCCCAGATATTTTGCCAGAAATTAGACTAAAAAAATGAAAATTACCTCAATGCAGGTTCACAACTACTTCACGTATTTTGAGGCACAACAGACGATAGAAAAACAAATGGGGTGTTTTAATAGTGCAGGAGCCCGAACCAGAACCTAGAGTTCTTGATCCCTGATTCACTGTTCTCTCATACACCATTGCCATTAGAATACTGCAAAAAGCCCAGAATTTAGCTCTCTATTTATTTAGACTCTACTGTGTCATTGTACTGGATGAGCCAAACAAGACGTCAGGTCCCTTTCTGAGGGCCGAGTTCACAGCCTCCTTTGATGGATTTCTTACACGTGGGCCACCATTTCACATTATGTGACACTATCACCCTTGCTACAGCTGACTGCAACAGGGTTGGCATCTGACCAAAGGCAGCCAGAAGCCTAAGAGGCAATCTGGTGAGAGAACTTTGCCCAGAATAATGCTCTCTAGTAGACAGTGCCTTCCTGAGTCCATTGAGCCTTCTCTCTTAGAAAGTGAGCTGTACAAAAAAGAGATAAGATAACAGAGTAACAAAGAAGTGGAAAGACCCCCAGAAAGAAGGCACAAAACAGAAGCCAAGAATAGCCAGAAACCAAGAGCAAATATAAGCCATGAGGAGAGAAACACGTGGAAAAGGAAGAGAAGTTACTTGGTGGTGTCAAGAAAAGCAGAAGTAAAGAGGGGGAGGGAAGAGTTGCTGTCACAGAAACATCAGCACAGGGAGCAAGGCATTCCTGACACTGATGGAGTGACATGATAGCAGAGTCCCTAGTGACTGCTGTGTCCTGAATCTCTGGGAAGCTGAGCTATACATGACTGAGGCACTTTCCTTCTTTTTCTTCTGCATGTTATTAATCCCTGTTAACCAAGGTAACCTAGATGCAGTCCCATTCCTTGTAGCCTTCGACAGCCTAACTCACACAGAAATCAAGCATCTACTAACTTTGAACTATTATCACACGTCATATTCACAAAACAACAGTCCCAAATGCTAGAATTTTCACTTGGCTCTTAAAACCCTGATGGGGTTCAAGGCAGGTCTCCCCAAGATGCACCACTCTGGTATGTGGATTATTTTGAGCTGAAGACGATAAAGGCTCAGAAGACTCAGGAAGAACACTTGACCTTCCCTCAAACTGCCTAAAAGAACTGAACACAGAAGGCCTGTTCCAGGAAGGAGCTAGTATCATAAGACAGCTATAGGATAATGTAAAATAGGTATGATAGAAAGACATCAACAAACCCATTCTTGGCCCAGCAAAACTTGTTTAATAACATTTGCATTCCCATCTCCATGTAAATTGTCTTCCTTGCCTCTGAAATCCCAAACTGCTACCTCCAATATCCTCCTGGGCTTTAGCTGAAGATATTTAAGCTGGCAGCTTTGGCCAGATGGCCGAGTTACTCAGTTTTCCTGGGTTTCTCCCACGTATACATGTTATAAAGCTTTGTTTGATTTTCTCCTGTTATTCTGTCTCATGTCAATTTAATTCATAGCTCAGCCAGAAGGACCCAGAGGATAGAGGATTTGTCTTCCTCCCCTACAAATCCAATCTCAATCTTGAGGATATTCGTTTAATAAATATTTGAATTCATTTCCCCCTGTTCTGGGGACTGGAGATACAGTAGTGAACAAAACAGACAAAAATCCCCACCTTCATAGAGCTTACAACCTAGGGTGGTTTGTACCTAAAAGCTGGACTCCAGGGAGCCATCACGGCAGGTCTACTCATAGACTGGTAAGTCTTCCAAGAAACACCAGGAAGTACACCTCTGGATAGAGGCCCCAGCTCTGATGATTTTTTCTATGTAAATCTTATTGAACTGAGGGAACCAAATATTTTAAACATCTGCAACGTACCCATTTGTGCCATTCTTAAGCAATTACCCGATCTGCTCGAAATTTACCCTTCTACACCCTGCTTTGTGGAACTGAGATTGGAACTCTGCAAATTACATTTGTCTTTTGAACCCCCTTTGCCCCCCCCCAACTCCCTGTTAGGTTCCACCAATCGTAGCGGGGCGGGGGAGGGGTAAAGGGAGATTGGTAGAGGAGGAGGAAAGAAGGACAGGCTATATGCTTGCTATACAAGTGTCAACTCAGTGAAGGGCTTTCATCCTGACAGCAGGAGCTGGCTCCAGGTTTCTAAAACAAGTCACTTTGCACCCCATGGAGGTACCAGCTCCAGTCAGAAGGAGCCATTTCCTAGAGATCTCAACTTGAGGTCCTTAAGCATCTCCTCTGAGCTCCTGAGGTACCAACACCAGCCAGCGGGGTGCCCCTCCTCTGAGCTACTTTCTGAAAACCCCAACCTCTTTCCTTTGTCCCAGACCTGGAGGTTAGACCTCTGTGCTACCCCTGTGTTTCCTTTTTGACTTTTCAGTCCTCCAAAAGGTGTGTCAGCCATTCTCTACATTACATTCTCTCTGTTAAAATACCTAGTATGCTTCTGTTTTGTTGACTAGACCCTGACCAGTACATCAACAATAAAATAGTCACTTACCTATCATTGAGATATTTACCTTCTAATGAGACTTTCTCAAAGTACCCTCTCTAATACCCAGCTAGGGGCCAGTATATCCCTTCTTTGGACTTCTCCCACTGCAGAACCTCCCTGATATACAATCATAGAAACCACGTCCACCTTAAGGGACTTGGAGAAGGTTGTTGTATAATATAATAAAGAATTGGCTGATCTTGTCCCTGGTTCCTAGCAGGTCACCCCTAACTAAATCCTTGGAATTTCCCAAATAATGTCGTTGTTATTCATGGCAGGTCTCATGAATCACATCTGCGTTTATTCTAACAAGATGACTCAGGATGGGGGCTGGTCACAACAAAAAGACCAATCATGTGATTAGAGGGGTGGGGCTTCAAGCCACATGATATCAGCCTGACCTCCAGGGAGAGGGGGGCACTGACTGGAGATGGAGTTCAATCACGGGGCCAGGGATCAATCAATCATGCCTATGTAATGAAACTCCAATACTTCCCTAGTGGTAATCATACACTGATGTGCTGGGAGGGCAATGCATCCCAAGGACATGGAAGCTTTGCATTTGGGACCCTCCCAGACTTCTCCCCATGCATCTCTTCATTTGACCAGTTCTGATTTGTATTCTTTATAATAAAACTATAATTGTAAGTATAGTGCTTTCCTGAGTTCTGTGAGTCATTCTAGTGAGCTATTAAACCTGAGGGAGTACTCCGAACTCCTGAATTTGTAGTCATTTGGTTAGAAGTGCACGTATTCTGGGAATATCTGAGCTTGGGGCTGGTGTATAAAGTGAGGTTAGTCCTATGGGGCCTGTGCTCCAACTTGTGAAGTCACACTAACCCTGAGTAGTTAGTGTCAGAATTGCACTGCAAGGGCTTTCAAATTTTTACACAGCTAACAGACTATTAGGACTTTCGCTAATTAATCCACATGCTCAACACATTCTCTAAATGGCTCATCTAATTTCACACACCAAAAATCATATGGCACATCTAAGTACTTTTTAACATATCATATTAATATACAATGATTTGAATCTCTTACATTGATGAAAATAGTTGATTGAATTAAGCAGTGACTACCAAGAGTAAAATCCACTACAGCTGTAATGCGTTATGCCTGCAAAGCGTTCATGCCACTGTTATGCAGCAGTTTCTAGCTCAGATCATATTCAGATTTTCTCTGAAAATCCACAGACCTCAGCCCATTTTAAATGTATCCTCCTTTTCATGTCTTGCTTTCTCAAAATGCTTGTGAAGAAGAGATGGGTGGGTTTCTGGGAAAAGCAACACTGCTCATTTACGTGTGAACAGTCATAAAGATAAGCAGAAAATAAGATCACCTGTGTAGTAGGCCTGTGAGATCTCCTTCATCTGCCTGCTTGTCCTGGTGGTTAAGATTTCAATCAATGCATTCTCATTTGTTCCAGTGCCCTAAAAAAGAAAAAGGAAATCTATTTTCAGAACACTTAACAAACTTAATTTCATGCATTTAAGTCTTAAGGTCCTATTTTAGACAGATGAAAAAAGCAGTTTTGAGTAAATCACCGTAAGGTCTTATGCAACTTTTAATGTAGTTTTCTAATTTTCCATATATTTTAGTATCTACTTAATATGAATCATCTGGAGTTAACTGACACCAAAATTTTCAAGAAAATTTCTGACTCTAGTTTAAAAATCAACTGAATAATTCTAGGAAGAAAAAGTAGAAAGGGAAAGCCTATGTCAATCAAGATGAGAAGAGCACTCCAACACGCCATTTTATTTAGGAAGGGCTCTGTAATTCTTTTGAATGAGTTCCTCTTTGCACCAGTGCACTGGGTTGGTCAGTAGGTATCATCCTCTTCATATTGAGATTTTTAAAGCCTCAATAATGTGTGTCAAGGGTCCAGCTGGTTCAGTGACTAGTTACCCCTGAGCCTTGGTTAAGAGTGAGGTCACTGAATCACATTGTGACTCCATGAGAAGCCATTTACACTAGGACTTGATCAAATGAGGCCAATATAGCATATGAACAGTGACTGAATTTTATCCCTCTGTAGCAGAGATTCCTAGTTGCCCCCAATATCTCTCCTTTTAAAATTACTTATTTATTTAAAAATAGACTTTATTTATTTATTTATTTTTGCTGAGGAAGATTGGCCCTGAGCTAACATCTGTGCCAATCTTCCTCCACTTTGTACGTAGGTCACTGCCACAGCATGGCTGACAAGTGGTGTTAAGTCCACACCTGGGATCCAAACTGGTGAACCCAGGCCACTGAAATGGAGCATGCCAAACTTGACCACTATACCACGGGCCAGCCCTTATTCTTTATTTTTCAGAGAAGTTTTAGGTTCACAGCAAAATTAAGCAGACTCAATATCTCTTTCATGTTCCTTGCTTAGTAATAGAACACCCAATTTTTAATTTAACAAGTAGCTACCCAAATAAAGACAGTATTTCTCAGCTACTCTTAGAGTTAGGTTTATCCTTGCAACTAAATTTTGATTGATGGACTATATGTGAAGTATTATGTACAATTTTTGAGAATCCTTAAAGACAGGAGATGAATCTTTCTTTGTCCCTTACTCTTTTTAGCTGACTGGGATAAAGACATAACGGCTGGATCTTGAACTGCCATCTTCAGCCTAGAAGTGGAATCTATAGGCTGAAGATGTCAAAGCCTCAAGATTGAAGGAGCCTGAGTCTCTGATAATGGTAGTACCACGACACCCAGCTCTGGACTGCTTACTTTGGATTTCTTTTGTGTAAGAGAGAAATTTTTCTAATCCTTGCTGGTGAATCACATCCTTACCGTTACACCCACTCAATTGTCCCCCATGTGGCAGCTGTTGAAATGCAAGGCTCAGATTTTATTTCAAGAGAATCTGCTGCAAAGAATGTAGTTGGTTGATAGCCTCCAACTGGATCTGCCACACAGTTCACACTGAGGTCATGCCCTCTCCAGGCTGCTCTCAGCCAACGACTGAGCATGGAAGGAGTACTGGAGCTGGACCATTTCTGCCCAAGGCAGGACTCCTCCAAAGGGGAATATTTGCTCAGGGGCTCCCGTCAGCCTACCAAGGCTTTCTCAGAGCTGCACTATACACTGAGGCTCTTCCTATCTGAGCATACTTCCTTCCCTCTCTCCTTTCACAGGTGTCAGATCAGCATTGCAATCTGAAGGTTCACTCCACCTACCCTACTCTGTCTCCTCTTTATCCTTTACAAGCATTTCTCCCAATAAATCTCTCGGACATCTAATTCCATCTTGCCATCTGCTTCTTGGGTGCCCACATCTCTGCCACAGAAAAGAAAATAACTCCTACCCCTTACGGAAAGGCAGAATTTGGCTTATGCCTCAAGACGCACATTCCTTCCTTTCCCCCCTCCCAATCAACAAATATGTTGAGCACCTACTTCATTCCAGTATTTTCTCTAGGAACAGAAGATGCAGACTAAGACTGATGAGGTTTCCTGCTAGGATGGAAGTTTGTCTTTTAATTGGATGGAAAAAATAATAAACAAGTGGACAAAAAACACAAGATAATTTTAGACAGTAACAGGTGCAATTAAGAAAATAAAACTGAGTGAATTAATAGAAAATATTTGGAGGAAAAGCATTCGAAGTGGAAGGAACATCATGTACATAAAAACCTCAAGATAGGAATAAGCTTAGAATGTTCCAGGAGCAGAGAGAAAACCAGTATAACTACATCATTGAATTGAGGTGGGGGAAGGGGGGAAGAGAGGGTGTGATAGTCAGTCTTATGTGTCAATTTGGCCAGGTTACAGTTCTCAGTTATTCAATCAAACACTAATCTAGGTGTTGCTGTGAAGGTATTTTGTAGATATAATTAAAGTCCATTATCAAATGACTTTAAGTAAGGGAGATTATTCTAGATATTCTGGGTGGCCTTGAAAGCAGAGCTGAGGCATCTCTGAAGGAGAAATTCCACATGTGGGCAGCATTTTCAGCTCATGCCAAGAGTTCCAGCCTGCACTTCCTGACAGCCTGCCTACAGATTTTGGATTTGCCTAGGCAGCCCCATAACCATGTAACCAATTTTTTGCAATAAATCTCTTAGTATATATCTCCTGTTTACTGGTTCTGCTTCTCTGGGGAATCCTGACTGATATAGATAGAATTTTAAAAAGTCACAGAGATAGGGGCCAGCCTGGTGGCGCAGCGGTTAAGTGCGCACATTCTGCTTCAGCGGCCTGGGATTTGCTGGTTCAGATCCCGGGTGCAGACATGACACCACTTGGCAACCCATGCTGTGGTAGGCATCTCACAAGTAGAGGAAGATGGGCACGGATGTTAGCTCAGGGCCAGTCTTCCTCAGCAAAAAAGAGGATTGGCAGCAGATGTTAGCTTAGGGCTGATCTTCCTCAAAAAAAAAAAAAAGTCACAGAGATAGACAGGAGCCAGAATGTATTGGGTGATGAAGCCCATGGTAAGGAGATTGGATTTTAAGTATTCAAAGTCATTGAAGATTTATGCAGGTGAACAGTATAATCTGATTCTAAAAACAACTTTATAGAAATCATTTTGGCTATTCTGTGGTGAATGGATTTCAGTCCAGTCAAGAGATGATGGTGGTTGAACTAGAATGGTAGCAATGGATTCTGAGAGACGTGCACACATTTTTGAAAGATTTTGGAGTAGAGCTAATGGACTTGCAGATAGATTTGGGAACACTGAAGAGGAAGGGAAAGTGAGGGATCAAAGATAATACTAGTTTTGGCCTAAGCAATGGGGTTGATGATGGTGCTATTTACGTTCAGCGACAACAAAATAGAGAATTTTTTTTTTCTTGAGGAAGATTAGCCCTGAGCTAACTACTGCCAATCCTCCTCTTTTTGCTGAGGAAGACTGGCCCTGAGCTAACATCCGTACCCATCTTCCTCTGCTTTATATATGGGACACCCACCACAACACGGCTTTTGCCAAGCGGTGCCATGTCCATACCTGGGATCCGAACAGGCGAACCCCAGGCTGCCTAGAAGTGCAATGTGCAAACTTAACCACTGCGCCACACAAAATAGAGAATTTGATAGCTCAGGTCAAAAATTAAACAAGCAAAATTAGGCTATGACAATATCCTTTCAGCCTAGGAACATGTGGGCTCAAGGTTCCACAAGTGCTCCCCATTTCAGCGTTGTTCTAACGACTGGAGAACACAGAATCAAAATGCCATCCAAATCTATCATATTTACACCCATATCTCAAGTGTGCCCTGGAAGAAAGTCACTATTTTTGATGATGTAGTCAAATCCTGGGCAGACATGACTTATCTTGGGCTCATACCTTCATGGATTTCTTCAGCTGCTTCGCATCAAACACAGCCGGGGGAGTCACGAGGGCCACCATGAGATACTCAAAGTTGCCAGAGAGATCACCCTTCAAGTCATCTTTCAGTGCCTAAAATAAAACACCCCAAAAGAAAATGTGAAATATTTTTCCTTTCTCGTTCTCTAAAGCCACCTAGTGAAAGATGAACATATGTATCGATTCAAATGAAAACACGTCCATCCACAGGGAACAAACAGAAACAGTGAGAATATTTCTATGGATATGAATATGCATTTTTGATTGCTTCCAAAATGTTCTGTTTTATAGAAGGTTTTCTGAAGGAAAACCAATGGAGGGGGTTACACAAGTGCCATAGACAGGAACTGAGTATTAACATCCTTTTCCTGGGGCCTTGATGCTCTCAGTGCTTCGGTTGGGGTGAGGGAAGAGGAGGTGGAGCCCCTATAATTCACACCCAGCTTCACTGGCAGGTGTTCTTTTCCTGCCTTACTTCTCAGTGACTGCCAGAGAGCTCTGGAGAGAAAAGGGAAGGGAAGGTAGTGGTTGGTCATTTGCCTCTGGTAAGACTAGGAGGCGTCACAAGCAGTGTTCTGGCAACAACAGCAGGGGGAACCCTGAATGTGGCAATTGGGTGGACCTTACTTACTGTTACTGGCCTTTGGCACTGTTTTCACACATTACATAAGCACAGTCCACCTCCCCTGCTTGAGGGCAGGTCCCATGGTTTCTATTTTCAGCATTCAAAGAAATGTTATTGAATAATTATTTTCCCTGCTCTTGATTATTTTCAGCTCTGAAAGAGAGGCTGGCAGCCTCCCAGACTCCTATGACAATGTGAACATAGACCAACATCTACCATGCCGCTGGGGGGCCCAGCGGGGTTATGCTCCTGCTGAAACAAATGAGATGGAGCCAAGTGTCACTAGTGCTGTGTAATTGCTACAGGTGTTTCCTCTCTAAATGCTAAATTCCACTACCATCTGTCCTCAACCCAAGACTTTCCAACTGAATCTTACTTCACCTGTTCTCATTCTATCACATTGGGAGAAATGGTTGTTACCCTCCACCTCCACCCTCCACCTTATTCCAGATTTTGGAAATCCTGAAAGGCCAGGAGATCATTCATGCCCCCTATACATGTGCATGTTGCCTTGCCTAGAAGCCTGGCAATTCATTTAATTTGACAAATGTTTACTTGGCACCTGCTCTGTGCTAGGCACTTAAAGGTGAGTTAGACACAATCCTTACCCTTAGGACATTATGTCCTAATAGGAAAAATAAAAATATTCAAAGATAAAATTTCAATATAATATGTTAAGTATCTGATAGAGGGAACACAGAGAGAAGTGTGTCGTAATGGAGCCTGAGGGCTTGGCCATCGCAGGGTGATGCCTGAGCTATCTTTGGATGGTTACTAGACACTCTCAATTCTCACCTGGACCCAATAGTCTGACTGGTCTCTGTTTCCACTCTTTCCCCTCCACAGTTTCTTAGCCACAGTTGCTAAAATAATCTTTTAAAAATATAAATTAGAAGGCTGGTCTGGTGGTGCAGAGGTTAAGTCTGCGTGCTTTACTTCAGTGGCCCAGGGTTCACTGGTTCGCATCCCGGGTGCAGACCTACGCACCGCTCATCAAGCCATGCTGTGGCAGGTGTCCCACATATAAAATAGAGGAAGGTAGGTACAGGCATTAGCTCAGAGCTAATCTTCCTCAAATAAAAAACAAATATATATATATATATTAGATTAGATTATTCACCTAGCTTATAAACCTCCAATGATTCCCTATTGTTTTTAGAATAAAATCTAAACTCTGTACCAAGAGCCCAAGGCCCAGCATGTTCTAAACCTGTCTCTAACCTCATCTCTTTCCTCCGTTCCCCTTTACTCTCTACATTCCTGCCATATTGGAACTCTTTCTGTTTCTTAAATATTACTAGCTTGCTTCTGCCTCAGGGCTTTTGCATTTGCTGCACCTTCTGGCTGAAATGCTCTTCCGCCAGGTCAAGCAGAGGAGAATCCTTAGTATTGTTTAGTCTTAGTTGAGAGTAAAGTAACAACCCCTCACTGACATTTCTTCACCATCTGATCTAAAAGTGCCATTCACCAGTGGGTCTCTATCATACCATCCCACTGTAATTTTTTCACAGCACTTACCAATATCTGAATTTATTTTATTTACTTATTTATTCCTTTTCTAGTAGAATATTACCTCCATGAAGAAGAGAGGATGTGCTTTTTATACCAGCGTGTCTCTAACGTCTAGGATACTCCCTGACACAGAGCGGTACTCAACAATACGCGGTGAACAAATAAACTGTGTGGCAAAGACCAAGGCTAACTTGTCTTTGTATAGTCAGTTTCAGGTGATTAGGAAGTTTTCATTTGCTTAATGAATTAAACCTATAATTACATAAACATTTTAAAATCGAGAGAGAAGTTAAAGATCATCTAAGACGGGGCTTATCAAATAATTGGTCAGATAATTCTTTGTTGTGGGAACTGTCTTGTGCATTGTAGAAGTTTAGCAGCATTCCCGACCTCTACCCACCAGTTGCCCGAAGTATCTTTCTCTCTCCCACCACTTGTGATAATCAAAATGTCTCAAGACATTGCCAAGTGTCCCCTAGGGAGCAAAATCACTGCTGGTTTAGAACCAGTGATCTAAGGCAGCAAGAGGTGAAGAAATTGAGGCCCAGAAAGATCCAATAACATGCCCAAGGCCATTCAGCCCGTTAAGGGCAAAACCAAGACTTATATTGCAGGCTGTTGACCGGATGCACAGGGCACTTCCTCTACTTGGCTTGAAGCAGAAGATTTGTGGGCGCAATCACCTGGGAGCATGGCTGGTCCATTAGTGGTTAGCACTTTAGTGCCTGTTACGTTAATCAAATCGTACCTTTCCATAGGCCGCCTGATATTCCTTAACAATCAGCTGCCGCTGTGCGTTCGACCGCTCAGTCAGAACGCTGATGAGTGTTTTCTCGTCGGTTCCTAAAGGAAACAAAAATAATTTTACTCATTCTCAACCCAAAGATGCTTAATATGTATCATGAACAAAAGAAAAAATGATTAATAGTCTGAAACAAATGTAGAGAGGAAGGCATCTTAATTTTTAATTTCCAGGTTCTCACCAGGTTGAAATCTTCATTTCTTCGTTTGCTTAGGTTTGGGGAAAAAAATTAACTTTCTTTGGATAGTTTTGAGGGAAGAAAACAATCATTGCCAAAATATTCCTATCTGTATATGACAGGAGAAGTAGCAAAAGGAATGCATTGCTTTTGAACTAGGTTTTCTCACCTCATGAGGTTCAGTTATTGTCTTGTCACCTTTTATCCTTTTCTAATCTCCACACTTGATATCAAAATCTTTTATCCTCTAGAAAAAAAGGAGCCGACATGTATTGAGAACCTGCCATGTAAGGCAACTTTTATTCAGTCATAGTGAATATGCACAGGGGCCCTGATTAAGCTGTCCTAAAGATGAAGATACTAACCCTTAGTGTCTTGAACCCAGATCTCTGACTCCAAAACATGTATTCTCTTTGGTCCATATGTCTCTTAGGCATTCCAGACCCATATACTTAACCACCTGTTGTAAGTAAAGGGCTGATGCTGGCCTGCCTGAGAATAACCTCAAGGTCACTATTTCCTTGGTTATTATAGTATTAAGATAATGTGGGAGGTTGTGTCAGCCTCCTTTGCAGTAGAGAACTATACCTGGGTTGGGGAGCTGTGAGTCGGCTTGCACACCTTGGGCCTGCATGACTAGAATGGTATATAAGATCAAGTGGAACTCACGGCTCAACTTCTCTGGGTATAGATCAACCCTACACACCTTGGCTACACATGCCTGTGGCAATGGTACATAGTCTATATCATTGATGGGGCAAAAGAATCTGTGTACTTGGTTAGCTGCTAGGCCTCCCAACGAAAGATGTTGCCCCACTGTGATGTCTGATCTTGTATTCATTCTTCTACATAGTTAAGTAAACACAGAATTCAATTACAGCCCAGTTGTGCCCTGTGAGTCTGGTTATCACTTGCACCTGTAATGGCATCTGTGTTGTTGCACGACTAGACACCTCCAACTGCACAAGTATCTCAAACGCAGCATGCTCCAGGTTGAACTCATTCTAGCTCCTCTCTAACTTGTCTTTCATTCTATGTTCCCTCATCAGCGATACCACCATGGATATAGTCATCAAAGCAAAAACCCTGGGAGTCATCCTATACTCCTTTCTTTTCCTTACTCCTTATATTTTAACAACTATCTGCATCTCTTGAATTTACCTTCTCTGCATGCCCTCTGCCACTGAGCCCTCATCATTTTTTACATAGAAACTTCAAAAGCTTCCTAACTTAACCTCCCCTATAATTCATAGTGTATATTACAGTCTAAGTAAATACTTTTAAAATGCAATGTGATCATGTCAATCTCTTGGTTGAAATCCTAATGGCTCTCTGTAACTTTTACGATGACATTTAAGCCCCTTAGCTCATATACCACCTCATTAAGATCTAGCTCCTGCCTCATGTCTCTGTTCTAATGTTCTGCCCATTCTCTGCATCTCTATACCCCATGGCCCTAGACTCCAGACATAACTACCTGCAGTTACATGCAGTTTGTATGCTAGGCAGTTTCTCATCTATTTGTGCACATGCTCAAGACCAGGAACTAAACTAAGCTGCCTCGTGGTTCAGAGACTGGATCTGACGCATCTCTAATGCAAATACCATTATGACACCTGGCTCTGGGCTGACAACATGGCAGGAGTGGGGCTCACAAACAAAAACTTCCTTCTCAAAGTGCACCTGTAAACCAAAATGCAAAAATTCCTGAAGAAACACAATGTTAACAAAGACAAGCAATAGAATTTAAAGACCATTAATTCATTCAATTTGACATTAACCTCATGGAACAGTGTACTCAAGTGAACAGTGTACGCTAAGTATACATGGAGAAATCAAAGAGATAAATGAAGAAATAACTTTCATTTAAAAATGGAGGGGAAAAAAACCCCAAACAGGCAGAAACAAGATAATATTACACTGATATAAAACCCTAATAGTATATTTCATGGAACTTGACAAACTGACCCTAAAATCACAGCAGAAGCAAAGAGTCAAGAAAAGCTCTTGTCCTACTAGACACTGTGTCATTATAAAATTATAATAGCAATTATGACAATGTAGTATTGAGAAAAGGAGAGGCCAATGGAATGTAGCAGAGAGCAGAAAAACAGGGCAACTTATAAGACAGAGGTGACATAACAAATCAGTGCAGAAAGGGTGAATTCTTCGATAAATTGTGCTGGGACTACTAACCAGCCACATGAGATAAAATAAAATTAGATATTTTTAAATACCATGCACAAACATTAATCCCACGCAGATTAAAGATCTCAATGTGAAAAATCAGAGTGCAAAACTTGGGGGAGAAAACACAGGAGAATATCTTTCTTTTGTGTGTGTGTGTGTGTGTTTTTATGAGGAAGATTCACCCTGAACTAACATCTGTTGCCAATCCTCCTCTTTTTTCTGCTTGAGGAAGATTAGCCCTGAGCTAACATCCATGCCAATCTTCCTCTATTTTGTATGTGGGATGCCTCCACAACATGGCTGATGAGCGGGAGTAGGTCCACACCTGGGATCCAAATCTGTGAACTGAAGCTGCCTAAGTGGAGCACGTGGAACTTTAACCACTAGGCCAGGGGATAGGCCCCACAAGAGAATATCTTTATGAGCTCATTATAGAAAAGACATAATAAGTATAAATCATAAAAAAAAAATTGGTAAACCTGATTTCACTAAAATCTAAAACTTCTTCGCAAAAAAATTACTATAATCAATGTTAAAAGAAAACCACCAACCAGAAGAAAATATTTTGATGGCTTGTAATTAAAAAAAAAAGTTTTGTATCCAGAATTTATTAAAAAAAATTGAGACCCCTGGGCTGACCGCCTGGGGGGCACACCTCGGTGGCCCCCACCGGTGTCCGTGTCAGCACGCCTGGGCCAGCTCAGAACAGCGGCCCCCACCAATGTCTCAGTCTCAGGAGAGGATCCTCCTCTCACCAAGATGTCCCCAGAGCCCACCAGGAGAAGAACATAAGTGGTTCTATGGAACAAAAAGCTTGTCTTCTCAAATTTGTGTAGATGCTATTCAAAAAGGAGATGTTGGTGGTCGTAAAACCATCCTGTAGACAGTTCCATACATACTGGCCAGCAGCAGCGAGGATGTATGCCAGAGTGCAAAGACACTGAATTGAATTGGGAAGGATTTACTCACGGCTTTGATTCCCATCCCTTGAGAGACACAAGACAAAAATAGTTAAAGGAAAGAAGAGCATGTCATAAACACAATTCTGTGAAGTAAATAGAAGGGGGAATCACCAACATGAATTTCTGGATGATGAATTGCAGATGAGAGCATATTGAACAGTTAACCAATGTAGAGAAAGTTACAGTCCAGAGGATGCTCTGAAGAGGTGGCAGGAGAGGTGGTTAAGTATCATATGTCACGCTGGAGGCTGACAATGAATTTATATTTTGCTGGTTTAAATATAATCACTTATGTAAAAACATTGTATGTTCTGAAAAATCACCACTACCATCAAGTGAAGGAACATTGCAATTTCTGTTTAAAAATTGTCCCCTAAAGTGCCTAAGGCAGCACAGAATATACTGTATTGACAGTTAATTGAAGACTGTACTTGTGTTTTTCTCTGAGCCATTCTGATAACTTTTTTTCATATTTGTTGTCTTTCTGTTGCATCAATTTGACCTGCCTGAAGCTCTAGAATTTTATTAATATAAATATGTTAATTTATATTAATAATTCATATATAACTCATTTATTCACATAAATAAATTTCCAACACATAGAAAAAAAATCTTGTCAGTCATGAAGAAGACAAGTCAACTGAAAAATGGACAAAAGATATGAAGAACTAATTGATGGAAGAGGAAGTAAATAAACAAGAAAGGACGCTTAACTGTATCAGTAATAGGGGATAGGGAAAAGGGAGGAAATGAAAACAGAGCAAGACACAATCTTAGACCCACTCAACTGGAAAAACTGAATAGTACGACCGTAGCAAGGATTGATGAGAATATGGAGCAATATATAAGGAATGCTAGTTTGGCAATATTTCTAGTTAATTTGAAGGTAAACATCCCCTTCAACCTAGAGATTCCAATTGTTACATTCTAGAGAAATGCTTGGAAAGGTGCACAAGGAGACTTAAGCAGGAATATTCAGTGCAGCATTTTTACATTGCAGCAGAAAATAATTGTAGGCAATTTTATGTTCCATCAATATTCCCATTTGATGATACAGTAATTCAATAGCCTACTGTGCAGTTAAAATTAATGAACCAGAGCTAAACATATCAACATGGATAAATCTCAAAAACATAATGTTAAGGGATAAAAACAAGTTGCAGAAGAATGTACACAGTATGATTCCATTTTATACTGTTTAAGACCATGCAAAACAATATGTCATACAGATGTAGTTACAGAATCAAAAGTTTCATAGGAATAAACTTTAATTTACGATGGTATTTATTTCTAGGGAATGGGATGGGAATGAGATCCAGGAAGAACTGATATGGACCATACATACAATGATTTATTATTATGACTATTATTATTGTTGGTAGTAGTGATGGTGATGGTAGTGTTTCATATTAAGTTAACATGGCTAATATTAAGATTTAATAAAACTGAGTTCCCTATACCCTTCCTCACTATTTCACAATTTTTAAAAGTCCCTTACAATTTCTCTAATTGAGTAAGCCAAATTGGGCAAACTGAACCTAGCACTTTTATTTTATTTTGCTGAGGAAGATTTGCCCTGAGCTAACATCTATGCCAATCTTCCACTTTTTTTGCTTGAAGAGGATTTGCCCTGAGCTAACATCTGTGCCAATCTTCCTCTATTTTGTATGTGGGTTGCCACCACAGCATGGCTGCCAACGAGTGGTGTAGGTCTGTGCCCAGGAACTGAACCCAGGCTGCCGAAAAGGAATGTGCTGAAGTTAACCACTTGGCCACAGGGCCGACCCCGCTGTGTACTTTTAGATTGTAATTTTCCTGATTTGCTTCAACGTTAAGAAAGGAATCATAAAGGATTACTCACCAATTCCTCTGATTGCCTTACGAATCACTTCAGCATCCACTGATGGGTTGAAGCCTGGATAATCTCTCACTGTCCCCCGGTGTCCAACCTAGAAGGAAATATTTGAAAGTTCTACTCGCTCAAAATGATATCTTTGTTTATCCTACATATGCATGTTCCCATATGCATATTGGAACCACAGAACAAACCCATACTTTGCACACCTTCCTATCACTTCAGGAGTGGTTCAAGAGAATAGTCCATCCCTAGACATGCAGGAAATATGACAACTACCACATATATAACAAGGTCTCTTGTTTTTCCCTCTTGTGTAACAAATCAGAAATACAAAACATTCGTTCTCTAGAGCAATGAACTGCATTAATCCTGGTCACTCTGAAAAACATTTACCTTAAAGTGGCATCTGCATGAAAGCAAGAGGAGAGAATTTCCTACATTCTCTTTGTTGTCAAGTGAGAATCCAAAGCTCTTCACTGCATCTCACACAGCAGTAATTGTGGTTTACAGACTCAAGATGTTTTAATTAATGTTACTCTTGTCCTTGGGGAACCCTACACTAAAGGATCCATAAATGAAAACCCCATTAGGACTGTCTGGTCTTAAGCTTTGTTTAATGGATGTGCAATTGTGGCTGGTTAAATTCCCTTCTGAAGGCTTCAATGACATAAATCTTCAGGAATAGTGTGGAAATGAAAAATGCCATGATACTAATTTTAAACACACAAATTAGAACATAACAGGAAGCTGGGAAGGACCATCCTACAGAAAGAAGAAAATATCTGAAAATTGCTTAAGATACTATAGAATAGCCACAAAGATGTTGAGAAAAATTCAAGTAAACATGTACTTACAGTATATGCTATTTCCTAACTCTCTGAATGAGTCTGTCTTTACAATAATAATGTTTTCTTTCTAAACTGATTTTACTATCCTGTTACTGAATAATATTGGCTCCATTATCTTGTGTTACTATGGCTTCTTTTAGACTCTCCTAAAGTGTTCAACACTTTCATGCAAAGGCATTATCTTGTCGCATTAAAGTGAATGGAAAATTAATGTTCTGGGACAGTAAAAAAATGATAGTCCATTGATTCAATAGATTAGATTGAACAAATTGTTTCAGTACAATCAAACATCATTTAATCTTAAAGCATCCAAAATAAAGAGTTTTGATTCTAAAGTAATTATAATGAATTGGAAACTAGATGTGAATGTGCCTGATCTAAAGGCACCTGTAAGACATCAGTCACTTCAACATAATCTTTGGAGAATTCTCTTTGTCCAAGGTTTAATAAATATTTTATGGATTCAGAGCCAACTGGCTTCATTTCAGTTCTATCCATCTGTGACCTTTAGCGTCTAGCTTAGGTGTCCGCCTTCCATGTGTGGCATGTTAGAGGAACCACCACAATCTGAGAGCATTTGAGTGCTTCATGCCCAGCACTGTGCTGGGTACTTTATATATGTTAACTGTAACCTGCATGACAGCCCTGATGAATGAGTAACAGTGACACATTTCACATGCAGGACACCAAGATGTAAGAAGGTTGGAGGATTTGCTCAAGGCCTCGTAGCTAGTTAAGCGACAGAATCTGAATTTGAATGCAGTCATGACCATTCAGGCCCCTTCCTAGTCTTTCTTGAAATGTACCACTGTACCACTTGGGTGATTCTCTAAAATGCATGTGCCCAGGCCCTGCCGTAGACATACTGAATCATACTCTTTAGAAATGAGATGTTAAGGTAGACGCTACACGTTTAAGAAGCTCTCCAGGTGATTCTGTGGCATTTACATCCCAGATATTTACAAGGTTGCTTCTGAATACAAGAAGACAAAAATTGTCAGCTTCTAACAGTTCGTGAATTATGAAAACCCAGGGTTTCCATTCTAGCTGTGACTTTTTCACTGCCCTCTACCACCTACACATCAAAATATGCTGAAATTCCAATCTGCAAAATTAGAGAAGGGTGAAATTCCAAATCCATTACGCAACTTGCTACCTAGTAAGAGTTTAATGGAGAGGAAAACTCGTTTAATTAAAAGAAAAAAACTACACACACACACACACACACACACACACACCCAACTTGAAAAGTGGCACAGGAAATCTGAAGTGAAACCTTAGTGAAATCTTTCAAATTGTTTCACTTACTTAAGTGAGCAGTATTATCCATTAGATAGACTTGGTTGCCCAGAACATTCAGAAATATTTACACAATTTACCAAAAAGAAAAAATTCTTAGAGTAAAATAAATAAATAGAATCTTTTAAACTAACAATGCCAGGCAGTGAACAACGTTCACTTATTTACAGACATCTTTTATTATTATTATTTTTTAAGATTTTATTTTTTCCTTTTTCTCCCCAAAGCCCCCCAGTACATAGTTGTATATTCTTCGTTGTGGATCCTTCTAGTTGTGGCATGTGGGACGCTGCCTCAGCGTGGTCTGATGAGCAGTGCCATGTCCGCGCCCAGGATTCGAACTAACGAAACACTGGGCCGCCTGCAGCGGAGTGCGCGAACTTAACCACTCGGCCACGGGGCCAGCCCCTACAGACATCTTTTTTAACGCTTACAAGGAACTTAACAAGGTGGATTTTATTATTTTTGTTTAAAAATGGAAGAAACTTGATCTCGGAGAGATTATTTGCTTAACATAACTCTGCTACTACAGACAGCTCCAGAATTTGAAACCCCTTCTTTGTGACTAAAATGCCCTGTGCTCTATACCACACCATAATGCCTCAGGGATTCCATATTAGTGGTTCTCAAAGTGTGGTTCCTGAATCAGCAGCATCAGCATCACCAGGGAACTTATTAGCAATGCAAATTCTCAGGCCCTAGCCCTGGCTTACTGAATCAACAACTCAGGGTCTCTGTTTTATTTAACAAGCCCTCCACATGATTCTAATGCATGTTAAAGTTTGAGAACCACTTAGCTGCCCATTCTTAGCTGTCCAGAAAACCAAAACAAAAAATGAACAAACAAGTCATAGATTCTTTGATGGGTGTGGAAGAAGAATTTGATGATGAGCTCATTGTTTCAGGAATGTTGGCATTTTTACAGCCAAACTAAACTGCTTGCATCGCCTGCTTCACTGCAGGCTTAATTCCCTGACATTTAAGTTACTAATCAATACTTGACTTGGTTTATTTCCACTAACCCTATGACCCTAACAAAGTGTCAGTGCTAGCAGAGGACATCGCATGAATACTTGGCAGTCTTTTTTTTTCTTTTCAAAAAAATGTTTGATCAGATTTCCATCCACATCCCTTAAACACATTTAGTTGCTTTCTTTGTTCTCAAACTTGACCTTCAGATGCTCCCAAAGGTAAAATGATACTGAAACCAGTTGGAAAATAAATTAAAGCAAGGAATGTCTAAATAAAGGGGGAAATAACAGGAGCTCTTTCCTTCAGTAACAATTGCTGCTATTTACTGTGCCAAGAGCTATGCTAAGCATGTTTCCTGCATTAGTTCATTTAAGCCTCACAGCAAACTTCTAAGGCATATGTAGTACATTCTCTTCACAGATGATGATGAAACTGATGCTTAAGCAACTTGCCCAAATTCACAAAACCAGCAAGTGGGCAATCTCATCAGTCTTTGCTCCTAATTACTAGGCTAGGCTGCATCTCATTTGAACCAGCTTCTTCATGTCAACATCATTTTCCCTGATCTTCTAAAACTATCCTGTGGAGGTCAGTCATAGCACAGGACGCCCTGAAGCCAGTGGTGTGGCCAAGCTGGGCCTAGGGAGCTGCCTGCTATTACCCCTGAGAGAGGCCAGTCTGTCCTTGACTCGAGAAAAGTCAGTTGTACCTATTTTTTCATGCAAAGTGTACGGGGTTTGCAAGAAGTTAAACATTTATTCAGAAGAATGAATGAAAGAGGAAAAACACAAGGTGCCAATCTTGTTGACAAGAAACACATTTAAATCCAAATGCTCCAGAGCAAGAATAGCAGCTGCTGCAGGTACATTTGGAAGGTGAAGCAAAGCCAAATCACTCGTCTCTTCGTCAAGTCCCGTCAAGGCAGTCTCCAAAAATTAAGCTTTCAAAGCAAAGCCTCATATAAACCTCCAGGACTCAGGAACTCTCAAAGAGCCAGAGAGAAATGATCTCTCCGCTCAATGTCAAAACAGTCTGCTGGGTCATGAAGGTTTATGATAAAAGGAAAAATGGAGAAGACTAAAAAAAATAAAGCAATCAAAACTTGGAAAATGCAAGACTCCTAGCTCAATTTTTCAAGCAAAACATGGTTTTCAAAACCAAAGAGGGCTTACCATAAAAGGCCCTGAAATGAAATATGGTCAAAAGAGGCAAGTGTTATGGGTTGAATTGTGTCCCTTCAAAAAAAGTTATGCTGAAGTCCTAACCCACAGTACTTCAGAATGTGACCTTATTTGGATATAAAGTTATCGCATGTACAATTAGTTAAGACGATGTCATACCTACTCCAGTATGAGTGTGATAACCTGCTGAACACAAGATTGACATGAGGGAAGCCATATTGTAGAACAGAACCCATATTGTAACTTTGAATGACCTCTGATTAACTAACCCAGACATGCTCTGTAGATTTTATGGCCCCTCCCAGCTCCTATAAGTTGATAAGTTTGTTCTTTTGAGTTTCTTTAGGAATGTGATTGACCCACAGGCAGAGGGTCTATGCTGATAGCCATCATCAATGACAACTGAAAGATCAGGGTATGCGGTGATGGTTCAGTCTTTAATGCATATCCAGTAAAACAAAGGACTATGAGGAACAGAGACCTGATGTCTGCCCCCACCCGGAGACCAGATGTTTCCCCCACCCAGAGACCAGCCCCCTATATACCTGGCCTCTAGTCTTTGTTCTGTAAGACGGTTCTTTCAGACATTAGTTGGCCATCTACCCCCTTGCTAGCAAGCTGTAATAAAGTCCTTTCTCTCCTACCACCTTGCCTCTGAACTACTGGTACGTCTTGCAGCGGGCAGACAACCTCTCTTGGGTGGTAACAACTGTTGTCTTTAGAAGACAGCCAGGTGAATCCAGAGACATACAGGGAGAAAGTGACGTGATGATGAAGGCAGAGCTTGGAGTTGTGCAGCTGCAAGCCAAGGAACACCAAAGGTTGCCCGTCAACCACTAGAGGCAAGGAAGGACTCTCCTCCAGGTTTCAGGGGGGAATGGCCCTGCCAACATCTTTATTTTGGACTTCTAGCCTCCAGAACTGTGAAAGAATAAATTTATCTTGTTTTAAACCACCTGGTTTGTGCTTCTTTGTTACAGCAGCCCCAGGAAACTCATACAGCAGGTCAGATGCCAGAGAAGAGGATTGGTGACCACTCTGGTCCCGCAGGGCAAATACTAGGGGCGCAGGGCAAATACTAGGGGCGTTGTCTCCTCCCACAGGCTAGCAGTGATCACTGGGCAAACAGAAGGCTCCCCATCCCCACAGCAGGCATGCTTTTTCAGCCCAGGGCAGCAAAGAGAAGCAGAGGGTGGGGAAAGCAGGGATTGGCCACCTCAGGGATGCCTGATAAAGGGGAGGCTGACACAATGGCTTTATTTGCAATGCGTCCAAAAGGTCCAAAGGAGATGCTTGCATTTCTTGTGCTCACTCATATGAGAAAATAGCTGTACTTGCCAGTTTTTCTTTTTTAAATACAGTGATTTCATCAAGTGAGTGTCAGAGAAAGTGCTTTGGAAGGTGGTAACAGAGAAGGTTGTTGGGCTGCAGCAGAAAGATGCATGTGATTCAGAAATTGGGGAAGAAAGGGACAAACAAGCAATTTGTGCTGTTTTCTTCATGAAACACAGATTATGATAAGGAGGAACCCTGACCCCTCAGAAGCATGTGTCACTCATGTCTAACCCAGCTATACTCCTGCCCTCTTTTGGCTCCCGGGCCTCATCCCTGGGGATTCTTCCTGCTACCCCAACCCCCCTTACATTTATTCTTCTTTGTTGGCTCCTCCCCTTTGCCTGACCTCTACACAGTAGGTACTTCTTAAATGGAAAGTCTCCTTTTCTTTTCTTTCCTTCTAATCCTGCTGTAGGTTATTTCCTCCACTCCTTCTGCTGTATGCAGACAACTCCCACATTTATATCTCCAGCCCAGACTTCTATTTTGAACATTGGTCTAGTATATTCAATGTCTACTTGATGTATCTGTTTTTGTATCTTACATATGAACTCATTATTTCCTCCCAAGCTGATTTCTTCCCCCATGTAACACTTATATGGTGCCTACTTGTGCTTTACATATATCTACACAACCACTCTATGAGGTTGGTACACAATGACCCCTATTTTATGGGGGAGAAGACTGAGGCACAGAGAGGCACAGCCTTGCCCAAGGTCACACAACTTGTCTACGGCACAGCCAGGATTTGAACCCACATAATCCGACTCCAGTCTCTGGGCTCATCCCCAACTTGCTCTTCTTCCTCAATCTGCCCCCTCCCTCTAAATGGCACCACCAACCACCAGAAACCTGGGAGTCTCCTTTGACTCCTTTATCTCTCTTTCCCTCCAAATCCAATCCATCAGCAAAGCCTGTTGAGACAATCTCAAAAATATAATCTCATGTGCCCTTCTCCCCATCTTCTTTACCCCTGCTGTCAGCCAAGTTACCATCATTGATCCCCTGGATGTGGACATATGCAGTAGTTTCCCTCCTCTCTTCCCTCTACTGTCTACCTCCAACCATTTCCCACATAACAGCCAAGGGATCTGTGAAAGATCTAAATCATAAATCAGCTCAAGGCATTTCTACTGAACATCCTTCTCTGACCTCCCAGTGGACATTGAATAAAGACCAAACTCCTTGCATTGGTCACAACGGCCCTGTACGGTTTGACCCAACCTCCCTTGTCACCCTCACCTGAAGCCACTCTCCCTTTTGCCCATCAGACTTTGGTTCTCTGAGTCGGGCTGATATATGTTGAATTCTTTCTCATCTTAGTGCCTTTGTTCATGCTGTTCTCTCTATCTGGAATGTTTTTAGACCTTCAGTCCTCTGCTTAAAGATCATCTTCTCTGACAGGCCTGTCCTGGCCACTTGATCCGAGTGAGTCCTCTGTTGTTAGTCTCCATCTCAGCAACATTTACCCCTTTAGGGCACTCAGCATTCGGTAAATATCTCTCACTGTTTATACCTGTGACTCTACCTCCTCTAAAATAAAGTTCCAGAGGGCAGAGACCTTTTGTTTTACTCACTACATATAACCAGCTTCTAGCCCAGAGTTTAGTCTCCAGATAGGAGGTTAAGAAATAACTGTGAATGAGTTTCCAGAAGCAGATGGAAACAAGACAATGACGTCCCAAGGTGTGGAATGTCTCCAAAGTCTTCACCAGATAATGGGCTGCCTGATGAAGTTGATTCCTTCAAATATCAATAGTTCAGAAATCAAAGTGACTATTGTATCCTGGGAGATTTGGGAGATGTTAGGAATATTTCAGTGACCACTTTCAGCATCGTGGGCTATTCCAGGTTCTTCAAGGCTAGTTCCAGGGGCCAGCCTGGTGGCATAGCGGTTAAGTTTGCGCACTCCGCTCCAGCGGTCTGGGCTTCACTGATTTGGATCCTGGGTGCAGATCCACACACCACTCATCAAGCCATGCTGTGGCAGGTGTTTCACATATAAAATAGAGGAAGATGGGGGCATTGACGGCCAACATCATTAACACCCACATGACACAAAGGCAAAATGCATTATTTTATGGGTTTTGTATGAGTATGCTTGGGAAGTGACAATCCTAACAATAAGTTGCTACAAACTTAAGAATGCTTCCTGATGTAAAATAAACCTAGATAATGAAAACTCCTTGAATAGTTCATGCAAAGGCTATTGGGACTATCAGGATTCTTTGTGGCCCTTGGAGGATCCTGAAGTCACAACAAAGAGAACTGTAATGCTTCCCCCAATCTCCTTGTCCCCCTCCTATCACTTCATGGGAGTTTCTCATTGCTCTTCAAGTATACCTAGCCCTTCTGCCCTAGAGCTTCACACCTGCTGTTTCCTCTGCCTGGATGGTCTTCCCCAAGCTTTTCTCCCAGCGTATGCCTCCCTCCAGGTTGACTTCTGCTCACAAGCTGAGCAGAAAATAACACTGCCCATCACTCTCATTGTCTATCTCCGCTTTTCTCCAGAGTACTTAAAACTGGCTTTCTATATGATACATTTATTTCTTTGTTTACTAGCTGTCTTTCCTAACAAAATTGGAGGCATGTAAGGTCCATGCTTTTTTATTTCTCTTTCTCTGCTGTATCCCCGGAGCCTAAAACAGTATCTGGCACATAAGAGATGCTTAGTAAATATTTGTTGAATAAGTGGATAAAAATGCTTTCTGGTTCTGGGTCTTGCCTTCTTTGATAATTCTCAAATGCCACTACCAGGCTTTTCAGAGCTCTACACCATATCTCAAAAATCTGACAAATGCATTCTTCACCTTTTGTAAATCCTGTTCACATGGGGCTGCCACTACTCCCATTTCAGCACACCTCCAGAACCTGGTGAGGTATTTAATCAAACACAAATAGGTGAAAACGAAAGGAGCAAAGATCTGATAAAGGAAGAAGAGGCAGACTTGAGAATTTTCTGCTCTTCTGATTTATTCTCTTTTAATTCACGTTGAGACCTCTGCACTAATCTTATTGCTCATACTTTAGAATACTTATTTTTTCTAACTGCTTTGCATCCAACAAAAAATACACTTTCAAGAGAATCAAGTCATATATTTTCCCCTTCACATTCCTTGCTCTCCATCTAAAACTTTTTCTCTTCCTCTTGGCTTCTGATTTACCAGGCTTCTTAAATGGCTATTCATTAGACTGGCAAGTTGTAGTTTTTATTCTAATTAATTAAGAAAGAGGGTCTCTGCTTCCTTTGTGGTTGAACTTGAGTCAGGAAGTGGCAAAGAGCTGCTCTGTAATGCTCATTCCATTCATTCCCAGGAAGCCATTCTCTTTTCACTCAGATTACACAGTATTTCTTTCCAGGCTTTGTCCTGAAACAAAGCTCTAATGTTTTGATTTAGAATCCAGGTCTAACCTGTTTTTCTGTAACTTCCTGCAGAGGACCATTTGTGTAACTAAGTGCCAATATTTACCTAAAGAAGCTTCAGGGAACATGGTTTAAAACACACACCAGACAGGAAGTGGCAGTCTTGTTGAACAGAACTTAATCGGACGTGATGCCTGTTCTGCTTGGGATGTGAATACTCCATTTCAATGAAAATAGTTATGAAGCCAGATCTTCTAGCCCTGAGATGCAGTGGACAGGAGAGAAACCAGAGAAAACGTCAGCACATCCACATGCATGTTAAACAGGCATTCGCCCCATGTGTGTTTTAAATTTGCATGGTCAGGAAGCATAAATACACTAATGGGATGTCCTCACCAAAGCAAGAAATATGACACTTGACAGGGCTCTCACAAACTCCCATACCCAGGACAAATAGCATCCAAATGCCCAGGGCTAGTGTTATCCATGGGACGACATTTGAAAGGCACATCTTTCCCAAATTCTCTCTCACATTAGCACATTGCACCTTTCTTGACAGACCTATGACTGGTGTCATTCTTCTGGGTGACACAGCACAAATGGGAATGCTGTGTCTTCATGTGTCAAACTGCACCCCAGGAAAGAGAGGAAGGGTCAGGTGGGGAAGGGAAGCTGTGCTCTCTAATTCTCACCATAAACACATTATCATGTATTAGCTTTTCCTACTGGGAAGTTTCCACCCTACATAAGCCCTTCTCCAACCTTTCCACCATCAAGAATCCCTTTCATTATTTCTTCTCCATGGACCCCACATTTTGAGTGACTCTGCCTGTCAATCTGAATTTATTACAAAACATTAACTCATTTTCCCCAGTGTTACTTGTTATTAAAGATGGAACTTCCACTCAGAGCTTCTGATCAGCATAAGATAACCAGTGCCATAGTGTTGATACCATCTTGGTAAAAAATAAAGGAATATGATGTTTTAGAAACTATACAGGCTTGATGTGAGTTATATATGTGTGGTATAATAAACAGTATATCTGGTCTTTCTTCTGGGTTCCAGGCACAGAGCTTCAAAAACTGTTGGAATTTTCTGAGTGATAGGTGTGTCTTTATTACGCAAATAAGGTGACTCATGGTGGGCCCCTCCTTAGCTGTAGGATCAGGACTGATCACTAAGAAGACCAGCAACATGATGGAGGGTTGGCACTTTGGGAGGGGAACAGGACTGGAGACTGAGTTCAGTCATGTGGCCAGTGATGTAATCAATCATGCCTGTGTAATGAAACCCCAGTAACAACTCTAGACACTGAGGTTCAGAGGAGCTCCGTGACTGGTGAACACACTGATGTGCAGGAAGGGCAAAGCACTCTGACTCCATGTGGAGAGGGCATGTTAGCTCTGCGTCCAGGGCTCTTCCAGAGCTTGCACTATGTGTAGGCTTTATAATAAAACTGTAACTGTAAATACAGCACCTTCAGTGAATTCTGTGAGTTGTTCTAGAGAATTACTGAACCTGAGAGGGTCACGGAAACTCCCAAATTTATAGCCCATTGGTCAGAAGAGCAGGTGGCTCTGACCCTTGCAGCTGGAGTCTGAAACGAGGGCTGAGCCCTTAAACCTGTGGAATTGTATTGCAGTATACCCACTTGAGTGGGAACAGAGCATTATACATCTTTAAATATATATAAGTATCCAAAATATATATAAATGTAAGTGATTATGATGTGTCAATGTAGGTTCATCAAATGTAACAAATGTACCACTCTGGTGAGGGATGTTGATAATGAAAGAGGCTACACATGAGTCAGGGCAGGGGGTATATGGGAACCTATACCAACCTCAATTGTGCTGTGAACCTAAAACAGCTTGTGTATACATACACACAAGAAAATATTGAAAGTAAGAGTGGTCAGAAAGAATCTTTTTGCAGATACCCATCTGTTTCAGGTGACTCAGAGAGAATCATTCCAATGGGGAGGGGGATGCTGTTGATTTATAATAAAATCAGGCCCAGGAAAAAGGCAGAAGATCCTTTACTAAAACAGTTGCAGGGATATTAATTAGCAAGGAATATGTCTTTAGAAACAAACTAATATATTGAAATGATAGTGATTACAACTAACATTTACTGAGTGCTCAATACATGCCAGGTACTTTTAATGCATTTTACATGAACTGGTTTATTGGTTACAAGCACTAATGATGTAGGTACTATTACTATACTCATTTTGCAGATGAGGTAAATGAGGTGGCAAGAGACTAAGTAATTTGCTCAAGGTCATATTCAAAAGCCTACTTTGTAACCAATTAGAGTTATAAAAAGGAGCACTGTCACTGTGGTTGGACTCTCAGCAGAAACCTTACAGGCTAGGAGAGAGGGGAAAGATATATTCAAAATCCTGAAAAACCAAACTTTCAGCCAAGAATATTCTATTCAGCCTTGGATACTATCCTTCAGATACAATGGAGAAATAAGAACTTTCCCAGATAAAAGCTGATTCCTTTCAGTAGTGTCTTATAGTTTTAATTGTATAGAATGAGTTAGGAAGTATTCCATGAGGCCAACATCACTCTAATCCTAAAGCTAGACAAGGACAACACAAAGAAGGAAAATTACAGGCTAATATTGCTGATGAACACAGATGCAAAAATCTTCAACAAAATATTGGCAAACAGAATACAGTAATACATTGAAAGGACCCTATACTATGATCAAGTGGGATTTATACCAGGAATACAGGGATGGTTCGACATCCGCAAATCAATCAATGTGATACACATTAACAAAATGCAGAATAGAAACCACATGATCATCTCAATAGATGCAGAGAAGGCATTTGACAAGATCCAACATCCATTTATGATAAAGACTCTCAATAAATGCAAATAGAAGGAAAATACCTCAACATTATAAAGGCCATATATGACAAACTCACAGCCAACATCATACTTAACAGGGAAAAATTGGAAGCCATCCCTCTGAGAACAGGAACAAGACGAGGGTGCCTACTCTCACCACTCTTATTCAACATAGTACTGGAGGCTTTGGCCAGAGCAACCAAGCAAGAAAAAGAAATAAAAGGTATCTAAATTGGCAAGGAAGAAGTGAAACTCTCGCTGTTTGCAGATGACATGATTCTATATACAGAAAACCCTAAAGAATACATCAGAAAACTATTAAAAATAATCAACAACTACAGCAAAGCAGCAGGGTACAAAATCAACTTACAAAAATCATTTGCATTTCTAATAATAAACTAACAGAAAGAGAACTCAAGAATATAATCCCATTTACAATCGCAACAAAAAGAATAAAATATCTAGGAATAAATTTAACCAAGGAGGTAAACCACCTATACAATAAAAACTATAAGACATTACTGAAAGAAATCGATGATGACATAAAGAAATGGAAAGATATTCCATGCACATGGATCAGAAGAATAAACATAGTTAAAATGTCCATACTACCCAAAGCAATCTACAGATTCAATGCAATCCCAATCAGAATCCCAAGGACATTCTTCATGGAAATAGAACAAAGAATCCTAAAATTCATATGGGGCAACAAAAGATCCCGAATGGCTAAAGCAATCCTGAGAAAAAAGAACAAAGCTGGAGGCACCACAATTCCTGACTTCAAAATATACTACAAAGCTATAGTAATCAAAACAACATGGTACTGGTACAAAAACGGGCACACAGATGAATGGAACAGAAGTGAAAGCCCAGAAATAAAACCCCACATCTACAGACAGTTAATCTTCAACAAATGAGTCAAGAACATACAATGGAGAAAGGAAAGTCTCTTCAATAAATGGGGTTGGGAAAACTGGACAGCCATATGCAAAAGAATAAAAATAGACCTTTATCTTTCACCATACACAAAAATTAACTCAAAATGGATTAAAGTCTTGAAGGTAAGAGATGAAACCATAAAATTCCTAGAAGAAAATATAGGCAGCACACTCTTTCACAGTGGCCTTAGAAACATCTTTTTGAAAACCATGTCTACTCGGGCAAGGGAAATGAAACAAAAAATAAACAAATGAGACTTCATCAGACTAAAGAGCTTCTGCGAGGCAAAGGAAACCAGGAACAAAATGAAAAGACAACACAGCAACTAGGAGAAAATATTTTCAAATCATATATCTGACAAGGGGTTAATCTCCAAAATATATAAAGAACTCACACAACTCAACAACAAAAAAAAAACAAACAACCCGATCAAAAAATGGGCAGAGGATATGAACAGACATTTTTCCAAAGAAGATATACAGACGGCCAATAGGCACATGAAAAGATATTCACATCACTTATCATTAGGGAAACGCAAATCAAAACTACAATGAGCTATCACCTTACACCCATTAGAGTGGCTATAATTACCAAGACAAAAAATAACAAGTGTTGGCAAGGTTGTGGAGAAAGGGAACGTTCATACACTGCTGGTGGGAATGCAAACTGGTGCAGCCACTATGGAAAACAGTATGGAGATTTATTAAAAAATTAAAAGTAGAAATACCATATGACCCAGCTATGCCACTACTGAGTATTTATCCCAAGAAATTGAAATCAACAATTCACAGAAACTTATGCACCCCTATGTTCACTGCAGCATTATTCACAATAGCCAAGACATGGAAGCAACCCAAGGGCCCAAGGACTGATGAATGGATAAAGAAGATATGGTGTGTGTGTATATATATATATACACACATATACATATATATATATATTCTATGTATATGTAGTATTCTATGAATACTACTCAGCCATAAAAAAGACAAAATCACCCCATTTGAAACAACGTGGATGGACCTTGAGGGTATATGTTAAGCAAAATAAGCCAGACAAAGACAAACACCACATGATTTCACTCATATGTGGAAGATAAACACATGGACAAAGAGAACAGATTCCTGGTTACCAGAGGGGATGGGGATTGGGGGGTGGACATAAGGGGTAAAGGGGTATATACCCGGTGACTCACTAAGAATAACGTACACAATGTTATAAACTATTATGACCTCAATAAAAAAAATACTAACTTGAGGGTTCAAACAAATAGTAACTGTATATATTATTATTCTGTAAAAGTTAAGTTAGGACTTGACCAAGAAGGAAAAGCTCAGAATATTTGCATGAGAGTGTCAGCATGGTAGAAGGCACTACGGAAAGATACTGCTATGGTTCCTCAATAAAACGTCATGTTCCAAGACATTCTAAGTTGTGGGTTGCCTGAGAGCTTGCTATGGGCCTAAAGGCAAAATAGGACAAGGGACCCTGAGTCCAAAGAGTACAAACTGATAAGATCACAGGCCCTTTTCCGAGTATATAACACCTGCCAGAACAGAAACATTCAAAATGTCCAAACAAAGGAAATAGCAAAGCAGCATAGATCGCTTGTCATCTGAAACAGCTCCAGGTTGCAACGCTCCTTCCTCGCTAGAACATACACACCTAGGAAACCAGCTCTTCTTTCATCTTCAAGGGTAATGTACTGAAATTGCTGACGTCTCTCTCATCACTCCATAAACTCATCACACACTGGCAACCACAAACTGATTTACAGTTTTGTAGAGAAGCACGGATTTGATCACTCACTTGTGTTTGCCTGTGTATATGCTTTTGTGTGTAAGAGGGAAAAAGAGAACAGATAAAACTTAGTGGTAAGAATATTTACAGAAATCGGAGGGTTTTTTAAATTGTGGTTAAAAAAGCGTAACAAAATTTACCACATTAACCATTTTTAAGTGTACAGTTAAGTAGTGGTAATATCCACACTGTTGTGAAACAGATCTGCAGAACTTTTTCATCCTGCAGAACTGAAACTCTACATCCATTAAGCAACAAATCCGCCTCCCCCACCCCCGTCCCCAGCCCCAGCCCCAGCCCCTGGCAACTGCAATTCTATTTCCTGTCTTTACAAATCTGACTACTTTAAATACCTCATATAAATGGAACCACGTAGTATTTTCTCTTTTATTACTGGCTTATATGACTGAGCATAATATCCTCAAGGTTCATCTATGTTGTGATATATGTCAGAATTTCCTTCCTTTCTAAGATTGAACAATATTCCCTTGTATCTAGAGACCACATTTTGTTTATCCCTTCATCTGTCCATGGACATGTGGGTTGCTTCCACCTCTTGGCTATTGTGAATAATGCTGCTATGAACATGGGAGTGCAAGTATCTCTTCGAGATCCTGCTTTCAATTCCTTTGGGTATTTACCCAGAAGTGGAATATAATATATGTTCATTATTTAAAAAAAAAATCAGAGCATAGAAGGCGATGCATTGAAAAATAAAAGTGCCCTTGCTCCCAGTTCCACCTTTCCAGAAAGTTTTCATGTAATACAGTCTTTATGTATATATTTTTCTTTTCTTTTTTCTTTCTTTTAAATACTCAGTACATTCTACTCTGTAACCTGATTTTTTTCATTGATTAATACATCTTTGGACATATTCTTATGTCAGTACATACAGAGCTGATCCACTTTATCCCCATTCTTCTTAATGATCACATAAAAATGGCTATAAGTTACAAACAAGTAATTTACTAATTTCACACCCAATGGATGGCCATTTATGCTGTCTGTATATTTTCATTAACACAAATGAATGTCCTTGGGTCCATATTTTTTCAACCTTATGCAAGTATATTTATACGTTAAATGCCCAGAAGTGGAATTACTGGGTTAAAGTCGGTGGGCATTTAAACACTGATAGATATTGCCAAAATATGATCCAAAAATGTTTATTCTCCTATGAACAGGGGATGAGAGCACCTGCCTCACACATCCTCTGCAACACCGGTCTTACTACATTTTTTTCATCTTTACCAATTTCTTAAGTAGAAAATGGCTTCTTATTGTGTTATTTACATTTCTTTAATTCTCAGTGGGGTGTGGCATCTTTTTATATGTCTGTTGGACATTTATAATTCTTTTCATGTCCTATTCACATCCCTTTCAAATTTTTCCATCAAGTTCATTATTCTTATTGATTTATTCAAGTTATTTGTATGTTACGGAAATAAACCTTTGGTCTGATGTGCTGTAAATTTTTTTCCCCTGTGGGTTGTCTTCTGACTCTACTAATAGTATTGTTTGCTGCCATAAATTATAAATTTATATGTAGTTAAGTAGATCACTGTTTTTCTTTAAGGCTTTTGGTTTGTGTCACGGCTGTAAGCACCTTCCCCACTCCAAGATTATTTTTTAAATTCATCCATGTTTCATCTCTTTCATGTCAGCTTTTATTTGTCTGAAATTTTTTATTTTTTTTAGAGATTGGCATCTGAGCTAATAACTGTTGTCAATCTTTTTTTAAAATTTTTTTTTCCTGTTTTGTCTCCGCAAATCCCCTGAGTATATAGTTCTATATTTTAGTTGTGGGTCCTTCTAGTTGTGGCATGTGGGACGCCACCTCAACGTGGCCTGACGAGTGGTGTCATGTCCTCGCCCAGGATCTGAACCAGCAAAACCCTGGTTCGCCAAAGAGGAGCGTGCGAAGCTAATCACTTGGCCACGGGGCTGGCCCCCTGAAATTTATTTTAATTAAGAAGGGAAAAGGAATACAGATTTACACTTTTTCCCAAATGGCCAGAAGTTTTCCTAACATTATTTATAGACTAAGCCAACTTTTCTTCTCTGATGTTAAATGTCATCTTTATCATATAAAAAATTCCCAAATCATATACTGAATTTATTCTCTGTTACTGACCTCTCTGCTTTGGTGTCATCACAAACTATTTTAACTATGTACTTTTCGATTTTTATTTTGTATTATTTTTAGACATCCTCTAGCTGTTTTAGCATGTCAATTTTTTCTGATGAACTTTTTGATCAACTTTCAAAAATTTTTTCTTGATATTTTGATTTGACTCAGATAAGTCCTTGTGTTATGAAGGCTTGATTTTTACTTACCCAGATAGATGCCATGGTCTTTCACCTTTGCCTTGAGTTTAGATCACACTAACCTACAAAAAGAAAAAAATTACCAAATGGTAAAGTCTGTGATTCAGAACACAACAATCTCAGACCAACACTTAATCTTTAATCCAGAAAAGAGAAGTCAACATTCAAAGAGAAACTGTCCCGGGAAAGGATGTGCCTCTAACCTCTAATACCAGCCCCCTCCCTCCGCTGCTAAACATACATCTCCTCGGTGCACAGGGCTGTGCCAGACCTGTGATGGGCTCAAAACAGGAGAGAAGAAAGTCTGTACACAAGTGGTTTACAAATATGTTTCCTGGAAAGCCAATTTTTGACTCATTTAAAACCCAGTAGAACTATGTTGATTGCTGAATTCTGCTAACCAGAACAGACTACCATCATAGGGAACAAACAACAAAACACAGGAAATTGCCCCCACTCCCTAACAGAATTTTAGCTGGTTTCAATTTGATTCTTTGTCTTTGACTGTGAGACCTCTATTTACATTTTACAAAGCTCCAAGCCTACTGCCTGTTCAGTCCAGTCCTCGTCAGGGGCCAGAGGTGAAACGGGCAATTCTTCGATGCAGCCCCGATTGGGAACTCAGGCATACTTTCCATTAAGTAGACATTATTTCAACATGCTTGCGTATCTCCTGGGTTGCTTTAGAAATGCAAGTGGCTCCCACCCATCCTGGGAACAAAATATTCTAAAAATTCAACGATAGCCTCAGAGCAAAGTTCAACAGGAAATTACACTGTTAGCCCCTGGAAATATTTAGCCCAGATTTTCTCAGGCTCTCTGTAGCCTAGGGCAGTGGACTGTCCAGTTACAGGGCCTAACACTACATCCCTCCACGTATACAGTGGACACAAGGTATTACTAGCTCTGGTTTTGCTTTTTAAAGATAGACACAATTTCTTTGAGCCTCAGTTTCCTCATCCATAAAAAGGGGGAGAGAAGGGCTGTCACTGGCATTAAAAGAAATAACATCAGCTAGCATTTTGAGTTCTTACTATGTGCCAGATAGTATCAAAAAGCACTAGAAGGTGGACTCCAGGCTAGAGATTTTTATCACGTTTGTTAACTGGGGCATAAAAGGTACTAAAAAAACCTTCTAGAATGAATGATTTAACATAAGCCTCACAATAATTTAGGGAGCTAGGCATCATTAATAACATCTCAACTCCGCATATGAAATAGTTGGGGCACAGAGAGGTACAATAATGTTCAAGAAAGTGAGGGTCCCCCTGCTGAATCTAGGCAGTGACACTCCAGAGGTATGAATTTAAGCCCCATGCTCCTGCCTTACCCAAGTGCCCAGCCCACACATCATCAAAGCTGATGCTCAGTATGTGTCGATCCAGCATAATTTGTAAATTATTAACAATTATTACTGATTTAAGTTTTACGAAGTAAAGAATTACTCCACAGTAGAGGCCAAATGAGCTAACAATAGAACTTTAAACATCCTTTTCTGAAAGGAATTAGAGTTTCTACATCATATCCTATACTTTTCTCAACAGATTTCTCTATACAACCACAGGGCTCTGGAAACAAGGTTCTGGTTTTTTTTACATCTTTGAATTCCTTTTCTCAGCAGTCTGAAGTTCGCTGCCTTCATGAAAGCCAATGGAGATATCTCTACAGAATAACATTTTAATGAGTTACATTTTTTATGATGTTGATTTTTAAAAAGTTGCAAATGCAACCCTCCCTTAGGGTAGAGACTTGCTATCCACGTAGAACACAAACTCTTGGAAAGAATTTAGCTCCAGAGGTGTAACTTCTTATCAGCAGCCAGAGGGGTCTCCAGAACCTCCTAGATCCAGTGGGAACCAGTTTCCTATGTAGGGGAGGAAGACATTTCCTCTTCCCAAATGGGGGTTCCTCTGGCTGGAGAAGGAATTAAATTCACATGAGACAGAATAGCAAGAGAAAATTAAACAAAGCTTTATGAGGAACCATGGCCCGGGGCCTTTCTTCCCGAAGGAAGAAAGGGCACCGAAGAAGTGGGGTGCACAGAGTGGTTATATACCCCCAAACAGGGTGCTTCGCATATGATGAAATGTCCCTCCCACAATAGTCACAAGATTGCTCTGTTGGCACAGTGCTTGATGGACACAGCAGGTAGTGGGTCTGCTATCTCGGTGGTCGTCGTAGCAGGAGGCAAGTCAATTGTCTGGAGCTGGGCAGTCACAGGTGAGCGCAGCAATCAGTTCCTAGCCTAAGGAAAGATGCTTAATCCTTAAAGAAATGCGAACGTTGGGAGGTGGAGGGAGGTTAGTTACAGGAGGTTACCAGAGAAGCACAATAAAATGCAGATTTAAGTCCTTGCCTTTGGTATTGATTAAGAGTTTCTAGAGAGAAGGTCACCTCCTTTCTTCTTCGTGGTACAGAGAGGGAGGCACCTTTTACAGATAGAGATTTACCTTACAAATGTAAATGTGTCCTAACGAAGGGCAAGTTCCATTCCTCAGAGCCTCCTTCCCTGTCCCAGTTTATCAAAAGCAATCAGCCTCAAATAATCCTGATGCCAAAGAGACATATCTTGGGGTGGCCAATTTCAGGTCCCTACACCTACATATGGTCACTTGCAAGCAAGTACTCAGATTCCTGTTGACTCAAACGCCAGGGGAATGATTCATGCCTGGTGAACGCGACTCTGTTGCAATCAAAGAAAAAGGTGAGTCTTTTCAAGGAAAAGTGAACTTCCCGGACTCCCAACGCCCAATATTTAAATTGACTATTCCTCTATTTCTTAAAAAAAAGTAAGTGAAATAAAATTAGCTGCCAACGTGAAGAGGAGAACGTGCTCTCAAGGATGGGTGGGGTTCCAAGTCCTCAGAACCGAGCTCGGAGCCGGCACCCCCCCCCCCACCCCGCCCCAGACACCAGGGACCCAGCGGACCATTCCGACTCCCTGCTCTTTTTCTGTTCTCAAGACCTTTAGGATTGAGGAGGCCAAGATGGCCAAGTGGATCCCAACGTTGCTAGCTGTGATGGAAAGAGAAGGGGCGGGGGCTCCCGGAGAGCTGGGTGTCAGCTAGTGCCCCGCCCTCACCATAGCTGGGTGACTCTTCAAGAGCTCTGCCCTTTTGCTCCCCTAGGCCTCAGTTCCTCGATTCCGAAATGCGGGAGGCGGCCTCTCTGCCCGCGGAGGCCCCTCGGGCCGTGCACCCGCGCAGCTGCCCGGGGCCCGCGCTGCGCTCGCGGGGACCTGGCCGAGGCGCGCCGGCACTCCCCGGCGCAGGGCGGGCACGCGCGGGGAGGCTGAACTTACCCGAAAGCGCGGCGGGGACGCGGGTGCGGGGAGCCGCGAGCAAGGTGCGCGCTCGGAGGCTGGTGCTCCACACTGGGTCCCGGCGGCGACCGCACCCCCGCCTCCTGCCCTCCTCCCGCCTCCTGACGCCACCTGATCGCAGCCGCGGGCCGGGAAAGGGAAGCCGCGCCTATTGGCCGCTGGCGCTCCGGTTCAGCGCACACGTGTCCCAGCCCTCCGCCCTCCGGGATCTCTCAACTTTCCCACCCTCTCTCCCAGCGTCCGCATAGAAACTTATTTTCTCGGTTTTCACTTACATTAAATTTTTCTTCAGATTTATTGCCCTGCTTATTTGGTTCTGGGCACTATCTTCAGAGATGAGACGGTCCCCACTCCAGAAGCTCCCGGCCTGGTACAGATAGCAAACAGCAAGCACTAGTAACAGTCCATAGCGTTTATCTAGCTTTTACTTTGTGCCAGGCACTGTTCTAAATTCTTTAGAGATATACACTGGTTTAAATCTTACAAGAACCCTATAAGGTAGACACTATTATTATTCCCATTTTATAAATGAGGAAACAGACAGAAAGATTAGGTAACAAAGTCACACAGGGAGAAAATGGCAGAACTAGATTTTTGAACGCAGGTAGTTCTCAAGTCCCTCTGCTAAGTTTATTGGCTCTCTAGTAAGATTGGAACCAAAGATTCTGAGAGATAATATGGTGGAAGGGCATTCTAGGCATTTGGAACAACAAAACAAGGGAAGGAGGCTAAAAACTGAAGCCCTACTTGTCCTGGGGGTCTAGTGGTTGAGATTCCAGGCTCCCACACCGCGGGCGTTCCCGGAGTTCGTTAGGGGACCACACCACCCATCTGTCAGTTGTCGCACTGTGGTGGCTGGATGTTGCTGTGATGCTAAAACTTACACCACTGGTATTTCAAATGCCAGCAGGGTCACCCATGGTGGGCAGGGTTCAGCGGAGCTTCTAGACTAAGACAGACTAGCAAGAAGGACCTGGCCACACATTTCTGAAAAAATTGGCCTTGAAAATCCTAGGAACAGCAGCAGAGCATCGTCTGATAGAGCACCAGAAGGTGACAGGATGGCGCAAAAAGACCAGGCGGGATTCCCTCTGCTGTTGGATTCGACTCCAGGGCACTAAAAACGAAAACTTGTGTTGAGGAAATGATGAGCAACTGTGTGTTGAATGATGTAGTAGAAGAAAACAAGAGCTACCATTTGTTGGGTACCAGGCATGAAGTCAGTGCTTGATTACGTCACCTTTTTTATCTTGAAGGCAACTCCAGGAGGTGCTATTTTTATCAGAATTCGCATCACAGGAAACTGAAGCTTAGAAAGGTTTAAGTGATTTACCCAAGGCCTCAGAAGTAAAAAGTGTCATAACTGGGACTCTCGTCAGCACTGGCCTCAGCCCTTATGTGCCTCGCCTCTGGGCAGGGCTGCATCTCGAAGGGCATGCTTCAGGTATTCGGGCATAATTTAGCTGGTTGGGAATTATTGAGTGTTTGAGGGAGACTGGCGTGGTGATCTAATCCGTCTTCTAAAAAGACAGTTCTGCAGGTTCCATAAAAAATGGATTCGAAGAGAGAAGTTAAAATGCTATAGGGAGACTGTAGAGTCTCTGCCATTTGGAGTTCAAAAGTGAGAGCTGACTAGAAGGAATGGGGGCAATCATGGCAGTGATAGGCTCTTCTGGGTCAGATTTCAGTCCTTTGTCTTGCCCTTTCACATTGGTGTGTTCTTCAGATGCAGCTGAAAGTGTGAAAGTGCAGGACTCCACAACCACAGCCTGTGGGCAAAAGCAAAGGATGTGGGTCAGGATGGAACAGGTACCTTTCCCACAGAGAAGCAGGAGCCACTCAAGGGTGGAGCAAATTCTAATTCTAGGATTTGTTCAAGAGGCCACATCAGAGAACAACCAAGAGGACTGGGACAGAACTGTCAAGAAGAGCAGTATCCTAGTTCATTCCCACTGCTGCAGTAGGCTACCAAAGGCTGGGTGGCTTAAGCAACAGACTTTTATTTCTCATAGCTCTGGAGGCTGGAAGTCCAAGATCAAGGCGCCCGCAGATTCCATGTCTGGTGAGACCTCCCTTCCTGGTTCATAGACATTTGTCTTCTCGCTGTGTCCTTACATGGCCACAGGGGCAAGAGAGCTCTCTTGGGCCTCTTCTATAAGGATGCTAATCCTACTTATGACGGCTCTGCCCTCATGACCTAATCCTCTCCCAAAGGCGCTATCTCTTAATACCATCGCTTTGGGGGTTAGGATTTCAACATATGAATTTGGATTTGGTGAGGACATAAACATTCAGACCATAGCCAAGCAGCTCCCAGTAACTCCCACAGTCTCTCCTTAGAAACATTGCTATTAAAAAATTTTAACCCTATGACCCAGCTATCCCACCACTGGGTATCTATCCTAAGAACCTGAAATCAGCAATCCCAAGAATCCCATGCACCCCTATGTTCATCGCAGCATTATTTACAATAGCCAAGACGTGGAACAAACCTAAATGCCCAGAAACTGACGACTGGATAAAGAAGATATGGTATATATACACAATGGAATACTACTCAGCCATAAAAAAGGACCAAATTGTTCCATTCGCATCAACATGGATGGACCTTGAGGGTATTATATTAAGTGAAATAAGCCAGACAGAGAAAGACGAACTCTATATGACCCCACTTATAGGTGGAAGTTAACATATAGACATGGAGAACCCATCGGTGGTTACCAGGGAAAAGGGGGATGGGGGGAAGGCACAAAGGGTGAAGTGGTGTACACACAACATTACTAACAATAATGTACAACTGAAATCTCACAAGGTTCTAATCTATCATAATATTAATAAAAAACCAAAATTTTAAGGGGCCAGTCCGGTGACACAGTGTTTAAGTGCGCATGTACTGCGTCGGCAGCCCAGGGTTTGCAGCTTCAGATCCCGGGTGGAGACATGGCACCACTTGGCAAGCCATGCTATGGCAGGCATCCCACATATAAAGCAGAGGAAGATGGGCATGGATGTTAGCTCAGAGACAGTCTTCCTCAGCAAAAAGAGGAGGATTGGCAGCAGGTGTTAGCGCAGGGCTAATCTTCTTCAAAAAATAATTTTAAATTGTAAAATATTTTAAAGGTGTCAACAATAACTGATAATATTAAAATAATGTTGATTACCTATGTTCTCACCACCCAGCCTTATCAAATCTTAAAGATTATGCCATATCTGTTTAGAACATTTTCAAGATATTTAAAAATATATACCAATAAAATTGATGTTCCTTTGCTGCCTTTTCTGAACCATTTGCCTCCCTCTCTCTCCAGAAATAACTCAACGATAAACTCAGTGTTGTTATTCTTGTGCAAGTTGTTATACTTGTTTCAAAATATTGATGTATTCATAAATACTATATAATAGTATTTAGTAGGTTTTTAAACTGTAAGTAAATGGTATCATGATGTATATTCTGCCACTGGCTCTTTCTGTTCAAGTCTAGCTGCTCTCGTTCATTCATTTTAACTGTTGTACAGTATTCCATTTTATGGCTTTATCATGGTTTACTCATCATTCTCCTGCTGATGGTCATTTCATTGTTTCAATATTTTGCTACTATGAACAATGCTGCAATGAACATTATTGTACATAGCTTCTTGTTCGCAGGTGTGTGGGTTGATGACATTACCATCTGAAAATAAAATAAAGAACAAGGAGAAAACACTTGAGTGTGTGGCATTGGAAGTGATTGGTTACTAGGAGAAGGCATCTAGATTAGGTTACTTCAAAGCTTAGTTTTTATTTATTTTTTAATTGAAGTATAACTGACATGCAGTATCCTATTAATTTCAAGCGTCCATCATAGTGATTCAACATTTACATACATTAGAAAATGATCACCAGGAGAAGTCTAGTTACCATCTGTCACCATACAAAGTTATTACAATATTGTTGGCTATATTCCCTATGCTGTACGTTACATCCCCATGACTTATCAGCAAATGAACAAACAAAAGTAAAGAGAAACAGGCGCCGGCCTGGTGGCGCCGCAGTTAAGTGCACACGTTCTGCTTCTCGGAGGCCCGGGGTTCACCGGTTTGGATCCTGGCTGTGGACGTGGTACCGCTTGGCAAGCCATGTTGTGGTAGGCATCCCACATATAAATTAGAGGAAGATGGGCACGGATGTTAGCTCAGGGCCAGTCTTCCTCAGCAAAAAGAGGAGGATTGGCAGCAGATGTTAGCTCAGGGCTAATCTTCCTCAAAAAAAAAAAAAAGTAAAGAGGAACAGACTCATAGATACAGGAAACAAACGGGTAGTTACCAGAGTGGGGAGGGGTTGGGGAAGTGGATGAAATAGATGATAGGGATTAAGAGGTAAAAATTTCCAGTGCATTTCTCTGATGATTACTGATGTTGAGCATCTTTTCATGTACCTGTTGTCCATCTGCATGTCTTCTTTGGAAAAATGTTTATTCAAGTCCTCAGCCTATTTTTTAATTGCGTGTTTGTTTTTTTGATATTATGTTGTGTAAGTTCTTTATGTATTTTGGATATTAAACTTTATCAGATGCATGATTTGCAAATATCTTTTCCCATTCAGTGTAGTTACCTTCAAAGATTAGTTTTTCAATGGGGCTATATTGTGAAAAATTTTAAGAGGATGGACAAATCTATCAGTTAGCTACTGCCACCATAATGCTATATAACAAAGTACCCCAAAATTCAAGGGCTCAAAGTAAGTCATTTATTCTCTCAGACTTGCGGGATGGCTGAGGTGTCTCTGCTCCAGGTGTCCATCCTGGGGCCCAGGCTAAAGGGGCAACAGCTCCCTGGAGGAAGCTCTTTTCCTGGGCGATGTCAGAGTACAAGAGGGCACACTCAGCTGCACAAGCACCTCTCAAACCCTTGTTTGTGTTATGGCTGTTAACATTCTATTGGCCAAAGCAAGAAACACGACCGAGCCCAAAGGCAGAGGAGGGAGAAGTATTCTCTGCCCACTGGGAGTGGGGCGGGGAGGGGATAGTTCTGAATAATAACCTAACCTATCTCAGGAACATACAGACAGGTGTTGGAGAACAGTTACGAGCTAACAATGTGGCCAATCTTTGTCTAATGGAACAAAGGCAGCTAGAGAAACCCCTACATTCAATATTCAAGCCTGGGGACAGGTAGAAATATTGAAGGTCTCAAGATCCCAGGAGAATGTTAGGCACGGAAATGAGAGTTTCCTAGGAAAAAGAACTCAATAAGCTATCAAATATTATTTTGGTGTTTGGAACTACAAAATAATCAACAATATTAGCTAATTTTTTTTTAAGCACCCACTGCGTGCCAGGCACTATTCTAAATGCTTTGCACACATCATCTCATTTAATTCTTAGTCCAACTGGATGAGGTAGGTCCTCTTGTGTATTATTTTTAGGAGTTACATAAACGGTACAGAGTGAGTAAGACCCTAGTCCAAGGTCAAATAACTAGCAACCATGTAGTTGAGATTCAAACCCAGGAAACTTGAGTCCAAATCTTACCTTAATCACCACAATGTACTATTTATAAATTTACACATAATGCTAAGAGGTTGACCCAAAGGCCCCCTCAAGGATAAGGGGGAGGAGAAAGGACTAGCCAGTAATCTAGGTGAAACCATTCTTTTGCAAATTCAAAAGCTTTATAGATGTAGTCACATTCTCTGACAACAGAAACTGGCATTATTCATGACCCATGTCGACTCAGTAGACAGGGAAGAAATACAGACTAAATGGGTATGTGCATTGAGTGGGTCCCTTCCATTTCTGGAAGTAAATTATTCAACAAAAGAGCCCCACCTGTGGGCTGGCCTGGTGATGTAGCGGTTAAGTTTGTGTGCTCTGCTTCCGGGGTTCGCCAGTTGGGGTCCTGGGTGTGCACCTATACACCACTCATCAAGCCATTCTGTGGCAGGCATCCCAAATATAAAATAGAGGATGGGCACAGATGTTAGCTCAGGGCCAATCTTCCTCAGCAAAAAGAGGAGGATTGGTGGCAGATGTTAGCTCAGGGCTAATCTTCCTCAAAAAAAAAAAAGAGAGACCCATCTGCAATCTGCTGGTGTATGTGCAGCAGCAGAGAGGGGCAGGGGGTTGGGTATTCTGACTTCTCTGGTTCAAAATTCTGTACCAAATTGTGACAGGTATATAGGGCAGGCGGAATAATGGTCCCCAAAGATGTCCCACATAATCCTTGGAAACTGTGAATATGTTGTGTTACGTGGCAAGGGACAATTATGGTTGCAGGTGGAATTAGGGTTGCTAATCAGCAGATCTGAATATAAAGAGATGATCCTGGAGTATCTGAGTAAGCCAAACATGATGACAAGGGTCTTTAAATGGGGAAGAAGGAAGCAGAGTCTGGGCAGCGAGATGGCACAGTGAGAAAGGCTCAGCTGGTCACTGCTGGCTTTGAAGATGGAAGGGCTGACAATCCAAGGAATGCAGATGGCCTCTGGAAACCAGAGAAAGCAAGGAAATGGATTGTCCCCTGGAGCCTCTAGATGGAACACAGCCTGCCAAGACCTTGATTTTAGCCTGATGAGACCCATTTCGGACTTCTGACCTCCAGAACTGTAAGATAATAAATTTGTGTCACTTTTAAGCCATTAAATTTGTGGTAATCTGCTCCAGCAGCAATAGGGCAATCACTTCTCTGGGCATGACCCACAACGGGCATTGTCTGCTGCTGCCCTCCAAGCAGCAGTTTGATCATCCTATGAGAGCCAAACTTTAATTGAATATCATGGTCATGGCTAAGAAAAGCTTCCTTAAAAAGGTCACATAGTTAAAAAAACAACTTCTAAAAAGAGTACATCAGAAAGTCTTGCTCTTACCTCCTCCCCCTCCACTCTTCCCTTCCACTCTCTGCTGCCCCCTGCAGATAAACACTTTCTTTCTTCAGTTTCTTATGTATCCTTCCATTGTTTCTTCAAGCAAAATCAAGCAAAACGAATACACATTCTTATTTCTTCCCTTTCTTACACAAAAGACAGCATAGTATTTACAGTTCTGTACCTTGCTTTTCTCAATTACATTTTTGTTTTTTCTGAGGAAGAGTGGCCCTGAGCTAACATCTGTGGGCAGTCTTCCTCTGTTTTGTATGTCAGCCGTCATCACAGCATGGCCACTGACTAGTGGTGTAGGTCTGTGCCCGGGAACTGAACCTGGGCCACTGAAGCGGAGTGTGCTGAACTTAACCACTAGGCCTCCGGGGCTGGCCCTCAATTATTTTTTGATCAAAGCAGACATGTGGGTTACTTCAATCAAAATTCATCAGTAAATATTGTTGACTGCACACTACCTGTAAGGCACTGTGGTAAGCGCTATGGAAGATTAAAAGGAAATAATGAGATGTAGTTCAGACATCAATGAGTTTACAATCTAATTGGGGTCAAGACAAACATGAAACTAAGGTCAGTAATTCACGATGCTTTATAATTTTTGTATATAATGCTAAGTTCTGGGGAAAGGACTTGAAACATTGTAGCTTTCGGAGAAAACTCGAAGAAGATTGGGACAGTCAGGGAAGGAGGCAGTGCAATGTGAACTGACTGGAGCACCAACATTTGAAAGAATTCTTCCTTTCTTGTAAATTTTAAATTGGTGTGCCTTGTGTTTCTCAATCATGGTGTCAGTTTGCTTTACTTCCATTGCTGTTATCCTGAGAAAAGTTTTAGTGGAAATATTAACTTGAAGAAAAGGATTAGGGGTAATGAATTGTCATCTTTGTTTATTTATAGTAACTTAAACTGTCAGAATTCATTTTTTCTAGTCTTCCAGCAGGATAATACGTCATTCTCCTTTAACCAGCATAGGAGCTGCTGTGAGTCAGAGGAAAAGCCCCAGCTGGCCTGCTGTGTGTGAGTTGAGACTAGAACAGTGGTCCTCAAAGCCGGGTCCCAGGACCTGGGAATCTACTAGAAATGCAAATTCTGGGGCTGGTCCTGTGGCCAAGTGGTTAAGTTCTCGTGTTCCACTTCAGTGGCTCAGGTTAAGTTCACGAGCTCCACTTTGTTGACTTGGTTTCACTGGTTCGGATCCTCGGCACCGACCTAGGATTGCTCATCAAGCCATGCTGAGGCAGCATGCCACACAGCACAACCAGAAGGACCTACAACTACAATATACAACTATGTACTGGGGAGCTTTGGGGAGAAGAAGAAAAAAAAAGAGGAAGATTGGCAACAGATGTTAGCTCAGGGCCAATTTTTAAAAGAAAGCAATGCAAAGTCTCTCAGACCCTACCCCAGACCTGTTGCTTTAATAAGCCCTCCAGGTGATTCTGACACTCCCTAGCATTTGAGAACCACTGATTTAGGAGGAGATTCTTTCTTAAATGGAAGAGGAACTGCAATGGAGAAAGCTGCTTAAAAGATCAGCACACCAGGAGCCCACCAGATTTGCAGATCTAAAATGATGAGGCACAAACTTCCAGTGAGAAAATAAACAAGTCAGGGGCATGTCATGTACAGCATAGAGAATATAGTCAATAATATCATAATAACTTTGTATGCTGACAGATGGTCACGAGACTTATTGTGGCGATCATCTCATAATGTATATAAATGTTGAATCATTGTGTTGTACACCTGAAACTAATATAATATTATACGTCAACTATACTTCAACAATAAATAAAGTGATGGGTTTTCTGCCAAGAGAGAAAATACGCCGCTGTTCTGCCTTCCATTTTGCATTGTAATCCGTGACTCCCATTCAGACATCGCCACAATAGACTATTACCTGCCATCCTGGAAAATTCTGGTATTAGCATGGGGATTGGAGGGGGATATTTATTGAAAGCCTATTATTTATGTCAGACATTGAGTAATGTACTTTGCATACGTGGTCTTATTTCATGCTTACCAACCAGCTTAAATTAGGTGTGATTAATTTGCAAAATTTGCAAATACAGAGACAGGCTCAGAGAAATTCAGTAATTTCCACAGGTTGTATTCCACGCAACTAGGAAGTAACAGGGCTGGATTTATATCCAGAAGAAAATGAGTAACAGGTGGTGTTTATCTAGGATTTATTTTAATTGTTCCAGGTTTAAGGTTTAATCTTTTTGCTTTCAGGATGGCAACTTTACAATAAAATACACTGTAACCATTTTTTTAGTTTCTGTAGTTGTAACAACTGCCCAGTTATTACCATTTAGACGAGAATCATGCTATAGCATGGTTATAAAACTGATATGTTCCCCCGAAGGATGAATTTTCTTAGAAGGATATGTTAGCTGATAATGTTAGGATCCCAGAAACCAGGTTTATAGTCATCCAGAAAAAGAATCTGGAAAAGAATATTTGATGACATTTTCACCATTCTGAATACATAAAACTACTTGATAGTATTATAAGAAGCTAATTTTCCATATAATCTTTTCTGTCAAACAGGGAAATTTGAGAGTCAAATATAAGGTTTTAGAGCAAAGTTATTGAGGTATATTTAAAATATATAGCAAAATATGAGGGAAGAACTGAGAAAAGCGGATTTAATTGACGAAGTGGTTGTGAATGTTAAATAGGTGTGCTCTTATGCTGTTGTGCTGAGATGGCTTGGCATGCAAGGTCCAGCTGCTAAATTTTCAGGAATTTTGCAAGCTGGTTGTTAAACACAGCCATTAATGAAAATTATATTAATAAACACAATTGAATAAATTACGTTAAAAAGAAAGGTACTCAAAATTAATCACTTCTAATTATTTTACTACATGTTACTATTTTGATGTTCTCGAGGTTATCTATTATATCTGTGTGATAGAATACTACATAAAGTTTTGTCCTTGTGCATCTTTTCCCAACTCTGTGTTCAGTGAAATTATGCTGGTGGGTTGAATTTGCCGTGGAAGGGCATATACAACAGGAAAAGAAGCAAAAGCTCCAAATCAGGTTTCTTTTGACTCCAAAAGCTGGTTGTGAAACATTTATCAGTGTGCCACTGGCCATAATGATGGGCAAATGTAAAATTAAGACATGATTTGAGTTCAAGTGTTTAATTAATTTCTGATTTATATTAGAAAACTGTAACCAAATGGCACTGTATTTAAGGACCTGTATAAGAGTTCTGGCAGAAGAGAAAATCAAAGGGTTTGAATAAAGAGTTTAGAAAAGGGACTATTTACAGAAGTGTGGGCAGGTTGAGTTAAAGGAACCCACAGGGATGATGAAGCCCTGAGAACCAGGAACAGGATGAAATCATTACAGCCTCTAGGCCCGCACGGGCAAGGGAGGGATGGTATTATCAGAGCCTGCGAGAACTGGACTGAGCAAGAGGGACTGTTCAACAGGACCTGTGGCCAGAGAGGGATGCAGGCGCCGCCAAAAGCACAGCAACGCAGAGGGGAGCAGGGGGGAGGCAAAGACACATCCCAACTTCTTCCATTTGGCCAATCTGGGCCAGAAACCCAGAGGCAGTGCAGAGCCCTAGAGAAGCAGTGCAGGAAAGTCAGTTTCCTGGAGCACAAACAGGGCAGAGACTCAGTGTGGGGACAAACAGAACGAGCAACATGGGGACTTCTGTGAGTCACTAGTATTGAGCATCGGTTCATTTCGGAAACATCCCTTAGGATGTTTAAGGGAGACGATTTTTTAAAAGATGGCTAGTTTTTTAACAATCTATGGAAATACTCCCAGAGACTGGAATTCTAATAAATTTTTATAACTTACTGGTTTTAAAACTTGGTGGCCTTAAACCAAAATGATCCTAGGGACAAAATTCTGCTAGTATTTTGGGGGAGGGTTGCAGCATGTGTCTATTTTTTTTGTATCAATTGTGACTGAATTTTTCATGACAACCATCAAATCCAAGTTACAGGAACTTTGGACCATTTTTAAGTAACATCAACTTGCTTGTGAAGGCCTTTTAGCAAAGACTTGAAATTCTGGCATTCATGTGGAACTTGCAAAGACAATTATCCAGGACAATGATCTATAACTGTTGCATAGGGCTGTTATGAGCTTGGATAAGTAGAGATTGTAAAGGAGTCATTGCTCTTGATGTCAGATATGCCCAGTATATTCCTGACATTGTCCCTAGAATTTTAGCTGGGCTACCAGCTACTCTCAGTCTGCCATTCGAAAGGGCTCCCAGTTAGTTCTCTCAGATTCATTTGGGGATAGAATCTCTATTATACATTGTGACATCTTACTATTAGGTTGAGACATATAAAACTACTGATACCGGACTGTTTTTAACCTACAAAATCAGCAGTGGGGTTGAACCTAAGAAGATATTGTCAATATAGACTCCCTCTCCTGCTTCTAGGATGTTTCTTCAAAGTCTATGAGATATTGCAAAGTCTAAATGAGAACTTACTTTCTGCCACTTACCCCCAAGTTTCTTAAATTTTATGGCCATAACATTTCGGATCTCAGGAAGCAGTTCCATAGCCAGTTCTAACAGTTCAGAGATCGGTGCCTAATACAGCTTCTCTGTGGGCCAGACAGCAATGCACTCCCGGGCTTAGAGCCTGCTGTGAGGCAAGGGACAATCACAGGAAACTGCGAGGAAGTGAAGTTTACATTAAGCCCTTGGCAGCATAAGGAAATCCCAGACTTGTGGTGGCGTCCTTTCTCCAGATTTTATGAAAAGATGCTGTCTCAAGTCTTGCTGAGTTTGCAACTGTGCTATGAAAAGGTGCCAGCAGAGCCCTGCTGGTCACGGTCATTGGCGGTGTTTTTGTTTTTTTAATATAAACCAGTTCCCCAGAGGGGAAAGTCACACAAATGCACAGGCTTGCAGAATGCCGAGCTCAGTTCCCTTCTGACTCTGCCATTTTCCCCTTCACAAACCAATAAACTCTCATTTGGAGCTTTGGTCATCTCCAGGGTTAGTTACAGATACTTAACAAATCTTTGCGTGTGCATAAAAGGACAGAGCCATTGTCACACTATAGCAAGCATCCTGAGGTTTGATGATAATCAGTATAGTGTAAATAATCATCCTGTTGTATTGCACATGGAGATTTTATTTACTCCTCTTTGTCCTGGACTTTCAAGTGATTGCAAAAGAAGAGCTAGGGTGATCCGGGGATATCTAATTTATTCTTCCTCTTGTTCTTAGCATGGTTAATACGTGGTCTCAGATTCAACCCCATTAGGAGGGTTTTCTCCAAAAGACTTGGCCTCAAATTTCAGAATGATTTTGCTATCTCAATGGCAATGTCTATGTTAATAAGACAAATAATCTAGAAAGAACATAGCAAAAAAAAAAAAAAAAAGAAGGCCACAACCAGACTGTCATTTATTAATATAAATTTATATAGTGGCATATGCTATTGGAGAAATCAGAAATTCATAACACACAAATTGGTATTGGAAATACAAAAATCATTTGAGAGTCAAGAAATCAGGTTGACAGCACCACAAATGTTTTACTCAGTCTGAGCAGGTGTGTAGTATCCAAGAAGAATGAATACCTATAAGACACTGAGATGGAATATCATAAGACTGCGCAAACACATTCCAACACTATTTCCCATCCAACAAGAGGAACCTGCAGGAGTCCTCTGGAGGCCTGGGTTACAATAAAAGGGCAGTGAGGCAGAAAAAAGGTGCAGACTCTTCCTTCTTTTAACCTTCACAGTCAGCATGTGATGGCAAATAGCAACCCCTGAGGGATTTTTGTTCCTTCTCATCTCGAGGCATGGTATACAAGGTTAGTAAAGCACACACAAGGTATTAGTGAGCAAGTTAGAGAAATTGAAAGGACAGTTTTGACTGAAATATAATCCCACATCAGTCGCCAAATTATCTGATCCCTAATATGAAGTATAAACATAAACAAAATGGAAAATTCTGTATCAAAGGAGTGAATCTCAACTTCACATCTCTTAACAGTTTCTATTTAACAAGTGTGTATTGTCCAGAGAAGTACGAGCATTTGATTAAGTGTATGTAGTGGGCGGAAGGGCAGAAAGAAAGAGACAGGAATATTCCAAGGGCTTTCCTTTCACACAGATAATTCGCTATCTCAAGGTCCTCACAGAACGCTGCCTTGTCATTCAAGACCATGTCCATAGAGGATGCTAGGAGCACTCTGAGATCTCCGTCTCCATTCCTTCCCACACTAGCTTCATTCTGCCTCCTGTCTGCTCTCTTCCCATGTGTGTGTCCTATTTAGTAGTAATGGAAGGGATGTGCAAGAATATTTGAGCACATGGAAAGGTGTGTCTTTAATACGTGTATGCCCTCTGGCACTAGGAGCAGTTATAAATAACAGGCAAATCAAAAGTTGCTCCACAAATGATTGGCTTCCTGTCCTTGCAGAATTAGCATTAACCTTCTGGGCTGTTCTAGAGAAGATTCCATGCTCAGCTGATGGGCTCTCCAGCCATGAGACACCAATTCTGGATGTTCATGAGGTTGACACAGAACTTCTGCCCCAAATTGCTCATGCTGGTCTCAAGTAGCACCTGACCAGTCAGGAGTTTCATGGGCTCACTCACCCCAATTCATCCTCCCCTGAAAACTTTACACTCATCTCAGAACGCTAGGTCAGACTCTCCTCCAAATGTTCTGCTCTGCAGACTGAGTCGCACAGTCTCACCTCCTGCTAATATATTACCATGACCATTCTGCTCAGTCCTCCTCAAGACCACTACTGGCTTCACGCCTATGTCAAGTGGTGCTTCTTGTTCCAACGAGATTATTTAATAACCCAAGTAGAAGAGACAGTTCTGGGTATTTTTCTCTACTTGCCCTTGTGCTATTGCCACCATACTCTCTCACCTCCCCTTCCTAAATTTATTCCTCTGTCATTCACCCATGACACCATTCATTTGATTGCTTAACAAGTATTTCAGGCGTGCTTGTTATGTGCAAGGCACTGCTGAAGAACCAGAGGCATGCTCACACAGGTCCTTCTCTCAAGGAGCTCGGAGCCTGGGAGAGATGCCTAAGACCTTTCACGGTTCATCTGTCTAGGTTTTAGGACCAAAGTGTTTCCAGTTTGGAATGTTCTCAAAGAGCCTGGATTACTCTACTACAAATATTACACAACGTGAACACTCTGTTACATGCTCCGTGATGATGGTATGCGATGCATCTGGAAGAGAATGTGTCGTTTACTCCTGAATAATGGAATTGTGCTTCCAGTTCAAAACAACATGATGTGCATGCTTATGTTTTTGCCAATAAGGCAGAAACAAAAAAGAGACACAAAAGCAAGCTGTGTGCTCACTACATACAAAATCATTAAGCTACTATCTGAACACTATATCATTTTAAAGCCATATGTTTATGGCCTTGTCATGTGCTAAGATGGTAAAATAAATGCCTGAGCTACCAGAAAAGAAACCCCCAAAAGAGAAATCCCTGAAATACTGTACCAGGAACGGAGCCTTTATCTGCTGTACTAGTACCTTATCTGCTGTGAGTACTAGTGCCTTACCCGCTGCGAGTACTCATACCTTATCTGCCGTGAGTACTAGTGCTTTATCTGCTGTGAGTACTAGGTGGCATCTAATAACTCTGACTTCACCCTGACCTGGGCTTTCTCCTAATTTGCTTTATTCAAATGAATCACTTACTTTCCTGAAACCCTAGCAAAATAAAAAACCCACAGCTAGCAAAGCCCACGGGCTTGTCTATTATTGGACTGGGCAAAGCCTGGGGTAGCAGGCAGTGTGGTGGTTTTTCAAGCATCCGTGGCAATGTAGAATAAAAAGGCCAGGTGCAGTGATACTGTTTTGCAGCATCCTTCATCAGGGAGGGATGTCATGATGCATCCTCAGTGCAGCGTAAACCAGCAGAGCACAAGGACATCTCCCTGGGCCTAGGTGCAGAGCACATCACTAATGTGCTCTGAGGTGCTTGCCAGGCCCCTCCTTTCTCCAGGTTTTAGTGTCCCCCTCTGTAAAGGGGGTTCCATTGTGCCTGGTGTCCCCAGGAGAGGCCCAAGGTTTCTCCTGTGAGTTGCGGGGAAGTGCTCTAGTCTAGAGGCCTTAACCCCCAGGTGAAAAGGACTCTGGAAATGCAAAGTAGAGTTAGAGGCCAGGGAGTGCAGGCTCCAGTGGCTACAATGAGCAGATATATAGGTTGTGCTGATGAGCAGAATTTTGAATGGAATCTGGGTGACAGCAATTTGAACTCTGCAGTCCAGAGGCCCAGGAAAGGCCCTGGTAGGAGAAAGCTGGAGGTGCAGGAGAAAACCGAAGGCCCTGAACCCACCACTGTACCTTCCCCAGTCCTCAGAACTCCATCAGCTAACCTAACAGTCTAACCCGTGTCCTAACACTAAAGCACCCGCTTTCTAAGATCGGCCTTACAGAAGTAGCTGCTGAGACTCTTAAAGGGCTCCACAGAAAGAACTACTCCAATACTCTGGGGGTCTCAGTGGTTCTCTGTTTAATGAGGTAGCTCAGTTGTGAGTGGATGCATGTGATGTGTGCCTTCCGCCACTCAAAGCTATAGTTTTCCCTTTTTAATCTGCAAGATTACAAAAATACCAGTATTTTCTCCTGTTTCATAAAAATGATTTTAGAAAAAAATACACATGGGTCTCTTCCATTAAACTTCTGTTCCATCTTGTAAATTGTTGTGAACTCTGACTTCCAGATTCAACTTTTTTACTTTAGCACCTTTGAATGTGTAAGCCCCCTCGGTCTCACTCAGTATGTTGACATTGCGCACAGTGCAGTACTGTCTGTGCATGTTCTTCTCCAACCTGTCTGGGCTCCTCTTGGGCACATCCACCTTGGTATTCAGGGGGTATTCCTCCAAAATGTCCTCTGTGGGTGGTTTCTTCCTCTGCTTCTGGCACTTCCTGGTGATGAAACAAGCCACCAAAAACACCAGAAGTAGAAGCATGATGGCAGCAAGGGCGCTGCCAATGGATGCCCCAGTTTGGGATAAAGAAGCAGCCACAACTGGCTCTTGCATCTCCAGATTTAGGGACTTCATATTGGTACCATTCTTGACTTGGTCCCCTTCATTATCATAGATGAGGGAATCGTCAAGGGTCAGCCGGCCACTGGAGTCCACCAGGTCCCTTCGGTTGCGCCTCAGAGGGGCCGTGAGAGAGCGCTGGACCCGGGGCCCTGAGATGGTGTCAGGGCCAATGATGTAGATAACTTGGAGATACCACTGGTGTCCTGCTTCCACCTGCAGGAAGAGTAAGACAGGGAGACAAACCAAACGTGTCATTGTTGCCCACAGATCACCTTGAAGAAAGGAAATGGAAAGACAATTGCCACCACAAGCCTTCATAGAGAAATGGTTTCAAGAAAAGCATAAACAATGGTTGGTGTCTACTAAGAAAGAACTGAACCAAATATTATGGGCTCTGCTTTATTTCCAAATTAGGATGGTGTTGGGACAGCTACTTACAATTTTTTCTGTTTCCCTCCCTGTGCATGGAATAGTCCTAAGAATTTATCTTTCAGGGTTTCTTTAGCTAAGTGAATGCTTATGATTATTGGTTTTGATTGATAGCAGTGAAGTAATGTATTAATAACCACATTTATTCCTAGTGACCTTCAATAGTTTGTTATGTTAATTTACTATTTATTGATGAACTTCAGCTAAAATAGAGTCATTCAGCAAACATTCACTAAACACCTACTCTGTGCATAACACACAGACACTTGACAAAAATTTGCTAAATCTGAACACTTCCTGGATCATCCCCTGAGCAGTTATGTCATCAAGCGTTTTATTTCCTTTCATCTGCCCCCATCGAAACCCTCTTTGCAAGAACTTCTGCAGAACGATAGCAGTTCTGAAATCCAAGGTCATGGATTACTATTTGGAGATAGAAATAAGTGGAATTTGATCTTAGAAGTTCATGTTTATTACTGGAGAGTATTTTTGCATATAAAAGACTAGTAATTCTTGCCATTCTGAATTGCTGTATAGTATTTACGATTTTGTTAAATGTTTTCCACATGCCTGTGAAGTCAGCTGGTGCAGCATAGAGCCAAAAAGGCAGGGACTATAAAAGAATTTAGGAGAAACTAGTGTCCTACGCACCCCTGATGCACCCAGTGACAAGAGACTATATGCAAATTGAAGAATTTTATCATTGCTTGATGGTGAAAATTTTGGGTGAATGATAAGCTTAACAACAACAAAAAAGACCAGTTAGCAAGAACGGTATAAAAAGAAACTGACGTTGCAAGATGATGTTGTCTTCCTTTTCACAACCTTTAAAGTGGCCTTGGTTCTATGCTTCCATTCTTCTCACCACACTCACCTTGTAGAGTGCATCTACTTTCAAGGTGAATCCATCCACACCTGGCATGCTACTGACCACATGGAAATCAGGCAGCTCGGAAGCAAAGTGGGCCTCAAAGGGCACGTCATGGAAGTACCTGTCAGTTACCTCTGGCTGACTGCGGTCCTGGAATTTCAGAAAACACAAATGCAAGATTTAGAAAGATGGAACCACTGAACTTGTAGGTGGGGGTCATCGGGAGGAGAAAGGTTCTCACCACCCCGCCTTGGGTTGGGTCAGGAGAGTATGTGCTCTCGCCTACTGTCCACTATGCCTCTAGGCACCCACTGCCCTTCTTCAAAGGAGGACACTGGTGGCCTCTGTGATCTAAAAACATGAGTGGGATAGCCCAGACCAATAATCCTCAAGCTATTTGGTCTCAGGAACCTTCACACACTTAAAAATCAAGGACTCCAAAAGTCTTTTGTTTTTGTGGTTTATATCTATCAATATTTACCACATTAAAATTAACACTGAAAAATTAAAAATACTTATTTACTAATTCATCTTAAAATGGCAATGAAAAACTCATTACATGTTAACATAAGTAACATTTTTTTGTGAAAATATCCATATTTACCCTTGCATTCCCAAAAGAGAGCTGACATTGTTTTATGTTTTTGCAAATCTCTGGAAAAGAACTAGATTCTCATAACTTCTATATTCAATCATTTGTGATATGTTGTTTTGGCTGAAGTATATGAAGAAAATCTGGCCTCACACAGCCATGTAGGTAGAAAAGGGAGGAAAGTTTTAATAGACTTTTCAGATCACTGTGGATCTTCTTTTTTGAGACTAAATCAAAACTCCATAAGCGGTATTTTTTAAAGAATAGTTAAAATGTGGAATCTGAAACTATATTAATAAACTTTTCATACTCTCTACACTCATGAAGGAATGAGAGTGAAGGAGGCAAGCACCATTATATTATTATGAAAGTAGGTTTGATCTTGTGGACTCCCTGAAAGAGCACAGATGGTCCCCAACTTATGATGGTTTGACTTAGAATTTTTTGACTTTACAATGGTGCAAAAGTGACGTGCATTCAGCAGAAATGGCACTTCGAATTTTGAATTTTTATCTTTTCCTGGGCTAGTGACATATGGTATGATCCTCTCTCGTGATGCTCAGCAGTGACAGCGAGCCACAGCTCCCAGTCAGCTATGCAATCACGAGGGGAAACAACTGATACACTCGCAACCATTCTGTACCCACACAACCATTCTGTTTTTCACTTTCAGTACAGTATTCAATAAATTACCTGAGACAGTCAACACTTTATTGTAAAATAGGCTTTGTGCTAGCTGATTTTGCCTAACTGTAGGCTAATGTAAGTGTTCTGAGCACCTTTAAGGTAGGATAGGCTAAGCTACCACATTGGGTAGGTGAGGTGGGTTAAAAGCATTTTCGACTTAGATATTATGAACTTATGATGGGTTTATTGGGATGTAACCCCATCACAAGTCATGGAAGATCTGTATTGAGGATATTCAGGGGTCTATGGACCATACTTTGAGAAAAACTGGCCTAGACTTTCCTCTTCCTGAAAGATCAATAATAGCTTGTCTTGCTACCCACCATAACCATCACATTTAGTAATACATACTAGCATATCAGAGAGAAACAACAACAACGATACGTATAGAGAGAAACCCATCGAAAGTAGGGTTCTATGCTACAGGCAGAATTCATAGCTGAGGAAATCCACTTGAGAATCAGCCACCTAAAACTAACAGTTAGCATACCAGCAGCAGGAATCTGTGTTTTAGGTGTTTGTTTGGCTGAATACATCCATACTGTGGCCCTTCATTGTAGATTGTCCCCGTGGGATCAAAGAAAGGCACATAGCCATCCTTGCCAGTACAAAGATAGACTTTCTCCAGCTGGAGTTTGTAAGCGGAATTAAGGTTTTGTTCTGGATTCCAAAGTACTCGACCGTAAAGGATCTGACCTGAAAAGATTGAGAGGCATGAATTAGCTCAGACTTTAAGATTAAGGGAAAGATATGTCAAGGACAGAAAGGATTTAACATGCTCCCTTAGAATCAAAAGAACCTGTCTATGAAGAGCTCTAGGATTCCATGTGCCCCTCAAACACACATTCATTCATTTACTGCTTCTTTCATTCAACAAGCATTAATTAAGTGTTTAAGGTGAGCTAAGCACTTTGTTACTGGCAGAGGGTACAGAGGTGAGTGAGATGCATTTGAGAGGACAGAAATAAAAACAGAGCAATTGTTGAAAATAGCTACCATTTATCAAACTCAACAATTTGCTAGAAACTATACTAAGCCTTCCCATCTAAGAACTCATGTAGTGCTCACAACTTTACAGATGAGGAAATCAGGGCACTGAGTGGTTAAGGGACTTATTGAAGGTCACAAAGCTAGTAAATGGTGACAGCGGGATTCAAGGTCAAGGTACTTTGCCTCTAAAATCCACACTATCAACCACTGCAACACTATATGCAGTTATGAACTACAAAAGAGGAAGGTACATAATGTTAAATGAGCATATAGCTGAGCACAGAAATGGAAAGATTTTACGAGGAGACGATATTTGAGCAGGATCCTGAAACATGAGTAGGCATTTGTCAGAGAGAGCATTCGAGATGGGAGGGAGAGGCCAGGGAGAGCATTTTAGGCAAAAGAAACTCCATGTACAGAATACTGAATATGGAAGGGTATGAGTCCGGGTGACTACTGTTTCCTTAGTGCCTGTTTCACCTATGCTACCTTAACTAATCCTCCCAAGAGCCCAGGAGATAGGTTCAATGATCCTCATTTCAAATAACTTGTCCAACGTTTCACAACTGTGACACGGGGGAGAAGACCGAGCAGAAATCCGTCTAACTCCAAATGCTTGTCCAGAGCATTACTAGGTGGCACTGTGTAAGTCAGTGTGACTGGAGTGTGGAGGATGTATAGAGGCTCTGGCAGGAGACACTCCTGGGATGACAGACTAATGATGCTGAGGATTCTGGACTTGAGTATGTAAGCAATAGGGAACACAGGAAGGTTTTAAGCAGGGGTATAATATCAACACACCTGGGCTTCAGAAATACAGAGAATGAGCAAAAACAAAGAGATGAGAGTCAAAGAGACCTGGTAGGGGACTATTTTAACATTCTAGTGAGAGAGAGGTATCGAAATATAGATATGAGGCAAGGGGGATGAATTCAAGAAATGTCTAGGAGTTGGATCCATTCCTCTTAATGACATATGGGATGTGGGAGACCAAGGAGACGTTGAGAATAACCGTGAGGCTTCTGGCTGGGCCACCTGGAGCATGGTGATGTAGTCACTGGAGCAGTGGGTGTGGGTGGAGCATGCTGAGGACAGAAACCCAGTTCTAGACATCTCTAGATGTCTGAAAGACAATCCACTTGGAGAGGTTCAGTAGTTCTGGATCCGCATGTGGAAATGTGGAAATGAAGCTCAGGAGTGATCAGGGATAAGGTCAGATTTTATGGCATGGCTGTGGAGTAGTAGGAGTATAGGAAATTCAGAGTCAAGGGATGGGCCAAGCCATGGGGATGACCAGAGGCAGCACTGAAGTGAGAACAGGAGCCAAGTATCGAACCTGGGGACAACAATACAGAAGGGGCAGAGGACAGAGACCCAGGGAGGGAGAGTGAGAAGAGGTCTGAGAGGCAAGACAGTGTCACGTGCAGCCAGTGCAAAGGAAACCAAACAGGGGAAAAGTGTCAAAACCCATGAATTTGGTGCTGATGAGAGGGAGAGTTCGGAGCAGTGGCAGGACAAATCCAGCCTGCAGCAGATGGACAAAGGGGTGACTGTGAAGAAGGGCCCTGGGGCAGTGTGTGCTCCCCACTCCTTCAGGAAGTTTCTCAGAGAAAAGAAAAGGAGAAAATGGGGTGAAGTTTGAGGGGGAGGTAGGGTTGAGGGATTTTTTTTTTTCTGTTATGGGCAGGACTTGAATGTGTCTTCAGGATGAGAGAAAAGACTCAGCTAAGAGGAGAAGATTAAAAGGGAGAAGAAAAAGGAAGAAGGGGTAATTGAGAAAGGAATGGCAGATAACTGATCAATTCATTTAACAAATATTTACTGAGCACCTAGGCATTGGTGATATGGTGTGCCAATTTGATTTTGCTCACAATCTCTACTCTCGTGGGACTTACAATCTAGCGGTAGAGACAGGCAATAAATAAATATATAGTATGTATATTCTAATATTAAAATTTGTGATAAGTACTATAAAAAATGAACAGCATTCTGTAAAAGTGAAAAATATGAAGGCCTACATTAGATTGTCTGGTTTGGTCAAGGAAAGCCCCTTTGAGGAGGTTAACATTTAAGTAGAGATCTGAAAGAGGAGAGCGAGCCGGCCCTTTGAAAGGTCAAGGGAATGACGTTTGTGGCAAAGATGGGGCAGAGGGACTATTTCCACATATGATGGAAAGTACATATATGTTTGGCATACCTTTGAGGTTGGGAGATCGTAGGGGTCATATTGCAATCTCTCTGAGGAACTGAGAGATAAAGCAACTTATCCAAACCTAGATTGTGTATTAGAATCTGATTGGAAATTCCAGTCTTCTTACCACTCAGACCAGTGCTTTTCTACCTACCACACTGCCAATCATTATAGTGCCAAGTATGTGATCTTATTTGGAACAACATGAAGACAGAATATGGGTCTCTTCCTTGGCTAAACCTTGTCTGCCCTGGAACCAACCCCAGGGGATCTTCACTGGAGAGCTGACTGAAAGCTGATGAGCAGAGATGTTAGCCCAGAGACTTATCTGAAAGCTTCTCAAGTCCAGCCAGAGTCTCTTTCTGCAGGGGAAGGAAATGACTTACCTTTTGAGAATGCCCCTTTGTAATCCATTTCTGCCAGTGACATATCAGATGTGTTGGGATCCATTAGGAACACCTTCTCGTTATTGCAGAGCTGAAATTCAGTGTTGAGTGAATACACAACTGGTACCGGGCGGTTGGTCTGCTGGAATGCAATGGGTATCAGGAATCTAAATGAGGAAGAAACAAGAGCTCCTTGAGAGCAGGTCAACTTTATCTACGTCATTCAAGCTGCCTTCCCTTTCCCACCCTTCCTAGGATTGTGAACAGAGCTTTGTGGTAAGTGCTAAATATTTATTGAGTAAAGAGATGCATGTAGGAGAGGGACTTGATTAGTTCGGGTCATTGTGAAGTTAATCTGCTCTTTTGAACAAGAATAATCTAATTTGTCTTCAGAAATCTCCAATACCGTTTTTTCTGGCCCTTTCATTCTGAAGGCCCCGAAAGTTGCTCTTTGATTGCTAAAGGGCTCGCTGCCATGGTGCTCTGCCAAGACTCCTCCTTCCCAGATCTGCATCCTCTGAGACTTTCACTTTTTTAACCTGATCAAAACTTATTTATCTTACATCCCACTCCTGAAGACAGCGCTAGACAATACTCTCTTGCCTCGCCCCTTACTCCAACACCTCTGGCCTTCTTCCTCAGGCTTTTGAATCTGCTCTTTCTTTCTCTGCCTCTGGCAGGTAAGGGCTCCTCCAGCCAGGCTGGCTTTCTTTAGGTCTCTTGACTTGTTCTCTACTGCCTCAGGGCTCACTTATTCAACAACTATTCACTCAGGCAATCAGGCAGAGTGGCCGAAATGAACTGAGTGAGGGAGATGAGACTAGAGAGGTAACTGGAGGCCACATTAGTCTCACCTCATACTCTAAGGACTTTGGGTTTTACTTAAACTGCTGGAGGATTTTGAGAAAGCGAGTGGGGTCTGCTGTGCTGAGAATAGACTGGAGGGTGGAAGCAGGGTGACCTGTTAAGAGTCTACCGCAGTAGTCCAGGTAAGTGATGACAGTGGTGCTGACCAGGGTGGTTGCCAGGTAGGCCATGAGAATGATTGGATTCTTAATATATTTTAAAGGAGAGCCCTTAAGTTTGGCTGACAGATCAGATGTGGGGTATAAGAGTCCTAGAGTAGGAGAGGAGTCAAGAATGCTTTCAAGGATTTAGGTGTAAGCATCTAGAATACGGGTGGACAAACTTTTTCTGTAAATGGCCAGATAGCAAATATTTTAGACTTTGTGGGCCATGTGTTATCTGTTGCAACTACTCAACTCTGTTTTTGTAGCATGAAAGCGATCACAGACAATACATAAATGAATGGATGTGGATGTGTTCCAAAAGAAAACTTGACTACAAAATCAGGCAATGAGCTCGAGTTGGCCTGTGGCCTGTAGTTCGCCAATTGACCTAGAAGGTTGGAGCTGCCCTTACCTGAGATGGGAAAACTGCAGGAGGAATAGATTTGGTGGAGGAAGATGATTCAGTTACAGGCATGTTCAACTTGAGAGGCCTATAAGAGAGCTCAGTGCTGAGCTGTCAGTTTGATGGACACGGCTGAATTTGAGAGGTAAGCCCTGGGGTGGAGGTGCTCACTTATATTTAAAATTTTGATGAATGAAGAGTGAGATCACTAAGCAAAAATAGACTGAAAAGAGACTGTTCAAGCATGAGACTTAGGGCCCTCCAAATTCAAAGACTACAGACTAGAGAAGGAACCAGCAGAGCAAGCAGTGAGGAAAAGCTGGTGGAGTAGGAAAAAGACCTACAGAGAGTGATTCTCCAGCTGAGTGAAGAAAGTGTTTCAAAGAGGAGACTGAACAACTGTTAAAAGCTGCCAAGTATCACAAAAATGAAGACAGACTCAACCCCTGGATCCAGTAAGACGCAGTTGTTGGTTGACCTTGATAAGAGCAAGCTGGGTTGAAGGGCGTGAGCCGCAGTCTGACTGGAGTGGGCTCAAGAGATGATGGAAGGAGATAAGTTGGAAACTGTGATTTTGGCAAATTTCATATACAGTCCATACTATAAGGCCTTTGGGTTTTACTTAAACAGTTGAAGGGTTTTGAGGAAGGGAGCAGGATCTGCTGTGTTGAGAACAGACTGGAGGGTGGAAGCAGGTGACCTGTTAGGAGTCTACCGCAGTAGTCCAGGTAAGTGATCATAGTGGTTCTGACCAGGACAATTGCCAGGTAGGCTGTGATCATTCAAGATATCAAATACCTTGAGTTATAATTTCACTCAAGATGTCTTTAGGGACATCTTGAAGTAAAAGGAGAGAAAAACGGGAGTAGAAAGATGGGAGAAGTTCACATGTTTTTATGTTGATTGGAGTGATTCATAGAGAGAGGAGAATTGCTCGTGAGATGTTTTAAAGTAGACAAGAGGGTTTGGGTTCTTGTGTACAAGGCTGGCTTTGGATAGGAACTGGGGCTGTCCATTCACACTAAGAGGTATATATACACACATGCATGAAGGTGGGTAGATATGTCGGTGGAGCTTGTGTCAGTCCTGTTCTGATTTCTTCTGCTTGTTTTGTGAAATAGGGCATAAGGTAATCAGCTGAGGGTGAGGACAGGGGAGATGTAGCAGGTTTGAGTGGGAAGAAGAAGGAATAAATAGTTAAGAGTGAGAGAAACTGTTGGTTAGGGAGCCATTGTACTTTGCTGGGAAGCCCTTAGGGCTGATTTGAGATTAGTGATAATGATGTTAAAGTGTCCTGACTCTGACTTTGCTGGACATACCACTGGAACACTCCCTCCTTCTCTATCCACCCTCCTTTGTCTAGTTAACTCTTACTTATTCTTCAGATCTCAATTCAAACACTGCTTTCTTTAGGAAGCTTACCCTCTTTCTCTTCCCTTCCAGGCTAGGTCAGATCCCTTATCATTTGTCCTCATTATACTGTGCACTTTTCTTTCATAGTACTTACCATAGTTTGATATTTTATTTAAATGTGCCTGGCTATCTGATCAAAGTCTGCTTCACCCCTTACAGGTTCCATAGTCACTGTCCATATCTATTTGCTCACCATTGTATCTTCAATGCTAGCCAAGCTCCTGACACACTTATTTGTTAAAGAATAATGCATGAGTGATAATTTCAATGTTTTACTCTTCCAATAGAGTCCATCTGACCATTCCTTACTTTCAATTGAATGTACTCCCATGGGCAGATTTGAGACGGTTGATGTGTAAGAGGAACTTGGGGTTTAGGAGAAACCCATACAAGCCAGGGCTGATGGTGCTTCAACAGCTTTGATATAACCATTAGTTGCACCAAGAGCTCATTATCTGACTCAGGGAAATAGGTTTTTCTTGCTGATACTGGTATTACCAGAATCCATATAGTGGCTGGCCCTTAAGACACTCAATAAATACTTATTGATTAAAAAGAATGAATAATGCACTTGAGATGATGATTTTCATTATTTATAAGGTTATAATGTTGTACAGAGTTCACTGACCTCCCTGCCTTCCAAGGACACTGGGCCTGGGCCCTACACGAAGGAATGTGTCTGGGCTCGGGGCCAAAGACGGCCAACTTTGGCCCTGACTCTAAGGCACAAGTTACAAAGAAGATGTCCTACGTCATGTTCCTTGTCTGGGCTGGCCACCCCAAAGGGCACCTGACCAGACTTTAGAAACATCCCATCCGTGGGAACAAAAAAGATAGAAGCACCCCATCTGTGGGAACAAGAAGAAATAACTCAAAGTATCCAACTGTCTAAAACCGTGAGTCAGAACCTAGAGAAACCTTAGGATAAAAGGGAGTCACAAGCACAGAACAATTGGGAGTCTCACTGAGGAAAGGACGCTTTGCCTCAGACCCGGACAATTGGCACTCCCACCCGCTGTACAAACTATTGGGACTTCCCCGGCTGATTGTGGTGTGGATGTTGTAAGTACCAATTTGTTGTTCCCCTTTATCCCCGCTCCTCGTTCTGTTTCCCTTTATCAATAAACTTGGATTGCTTAAACAACCAAGTAGGCTTGGCGGTACCTGTCATTCCTTGCCCTTTGTGGCTGCGGACAACAAATGTATGACAGATCTCACAAAAATAGGCATAATGAGACATAATTCTTTAGAATTAAGTCTGAATTTTCCCCAAGTTGGTCTTGATTATTTTATGTGTTGTAGTTCTATTGCATCCATATGGATGATCAAAAGCAAGGTCAGGCCCAGGGGAAAGTCACCCTGGGAATAACGGGGAATCCACAAGTAATAATCTCTGTGACATAAGACAAGGATATCCCATTCTGAAGCCTCAGTATACTCAACAACACTCTTCCCCTGCAGCCTCCTATGTCCACACAGCACCAGGAGATAGGTTGGTGTCTTCTTCACTCCTTTTGCCATTTTTCAAACCATTATTCCTCTTCCCTCTTAAAAAAAAAAGTCCAACACCTACCCCGGAGAAACTCTGCTTACACATGGACATTAAGGGATGCTTACAGTATTCTTCGTAATAGAGAGAATCTGGAATTATGAGCCAAATAGAGAGGTCAAAGAAATTGCGGAGTATTCCTACAATGAATACCTTAAAGCAGTGAAAACAAACTACAGCTACGTGAATCAAGACAAATGTTGATTCCCTTATGAATCAACAAATGACTCATCGAGCAAAAAAACCAACAAGCCGCAGAGAGAATTCATGCAGTATGAAATTTTTATATAGAGTTCAAAGACATGTAAAACCACGTAGAAGTAAATATGAGGTGAACCATAAACCAAAACTGGGCATGATAAATACAAATATCAGGCTCAGTGAGGAGGTGGGAGGACGTGCAAGTGGAAGGGGCACTGCGGGTATTTAAAAGGTACTGGGAAATGTTCTATTTCTTTTTTTTTCTTCGGCTCCCAGTTTCATCAGTTATAAAATGGAGATAACAGTACCAGTCTTGTGGGAAATCACTGTAATGAGAATTAAATGTTAAGAGCTTAGTACAGAGCCCACCACACAGTTTGCACTCCATACATGGTCATTAATACCACTGATAATTATTATTATTCATTTTTTCATCAGTATCACAGCCCAAGGGATATTCAATTCATTGCAGTTACAATTCATATTACGTAATGTTCTATTTCTTGAGGTTTTATGTAGCTACTATATATGATCTTCTGAATATCTAATATATTTCATAATTAAAAAGATTTAATGCATGAATAAAAACTCCCCAGCATATCTCATCAGATGATTTGCCCTCTGTTCTTCTTTATTGCAGCCAACTACCATTTTCCTGGTCACCCTCCCTCTGTCATTCGGCTGACTGCGGTGCTCTCTAGCAGTGCTCCTGCCATCGGTTTTGGTGATTTCAACATCCACACGGACGAAACATCTGATACCCTAGCCTCTCAGTTCCTTGACGTCTTCACCTCCAATGAGCTTGTTCTCCACCCCACTGTGGCCACCTACGCTTCACAGTCCTGCTATGCACCACCTCCAAAAATCTCATTTTCAAAAACTTCACTGTCTAGCTGCCACCTTGTATCTTCCCATCTCACCTCTTCTTTTACGCCCACTCGTTAATTCTTCAACCACACCAGGACACCCTGATCACGTTTACCAGGATGCAGAGGAACTGGAATACTGACACGCTCATGGCAGGAATGTACATACATTGTGACATATTTACAAACGCTCTGGAAAACACTTTAGGAGTTTCTTAAGAAGTTAAACATACATCTACCATATGATCCAGTCACTCCATTCCTAGGAATTTACATGAGAAAACGGAAAGCATATGTCCACATAGAGGCTTGTAGATGTATGTTCGCAGCAACTTTATGTATCATAGCCCCAAACTAAAAACAACTCAAACTTCCATTAACTGATGAATCGATAGACAAACTGCAGTACACCCATACCATGGAATACGACTCAGCAATCACAGGAACAGACTACTGATATACACAACACGGGTGAATCAAAATAATCATGCTGAGTGAAAGAAGCCAGAGAAAAAGAATGCATACTGTAGGATGCCATTTATATAAATTTCTAGGAAATGGAAACTAACCTGTAGTGACAGAAAGCAGATGCGTGGAAACCTGGGGAAAAGGGCAGGTTAGGGTAGGATGAGAGGGAGGAATCACAAAGGGGCACAAGGAAACTTTTGGAGAAAATGGATATACACACTATCGTAATTGTGGTGATGTTTCAGGAGTGTATACGTAAGTCAAAATTTGCCAAATTGTATATACTTCAAATATGTGCCGTTTATCTTACGTCAGTAATACGGTAATTTAAAGACAATTCAACTGGGCCCTCAGCACTGACGGATCTGCCGCTGTCTACAACCTTCTAGTAAACTTACTTTCTCACTCTCTGAGATGACTGTTTTACGTCTTCCTCTCTTCCCAAACCTGAGTGTTCCTCACTTCCAGCTAATGCTTGGCTTCTCATTTCATGGAGAAAACAGACTCAATCAGATGTCTGCTTTGTCATCCTTACCCTCCCAATCTACTAATTCTCCCCTCCCCTGTATCCATAGACTCTGCCTGCCTTCCTCTTTCAGTGGACGAACGTGCTCTGCTTCCGTCTAAGGTGAGCCCTTCCCTTCACATCCTGGATCTATCCCTGCTCTACCCAAGGACTTAGCCCTGCAGATTTTCCCTCTCTCCTCTGCATCTTCAAATTGCCCCTAATAGACCAAGAGGGTTATTCCCACCAGCATACAAACATCCTGAAATATTTTCCACCCTGAAACACAAACAAATAAAACCTCCTTTGACCCCTCATCTGTTTCCAGCTTCTGCCCCTCTCCTCTGATGTCCTTTATAGCAAGCTCCTCAAGCACTGTTTTTCCTTGTTGTCTCCACTTTCTTGCCTCTCTCTCTTGAACCCATTCCAGTCAGGCTTTATCCCCCTCAGTCCACTGAATCTGTCCTTTGTCAAGATCATCGACGACTTCCATACTGCCAAATCCAATAGCCAATTCTCAGTCTCTTACTTTGAAAGGCACATTCCCAACTGCCTTCTCTTAACGATAATGTCAGATTCTGTCCTCAGCATCTTCTCCCAGAAGTGTTTTCTATTCCCTTTGCTCAGCTGCTGGAAAGGTGGCCCTGGACTAAAACTGCCTGACAGCAGAGGTTACTTTTAGTCCTCTGCTATAATATCCAAGCCTAGGCTGGAGCAAAGCACAGGATCAGGGCCAAATTAATCCTAGTTGACTGAACATATGACACAATGCAGACAGTCCCAGGTCTGAGGTGGGTATGGGTAAATGTACAGTTGATTCTTGCTATTTGCAGTATTTACGTTCTATAAAGTTGCAGTGAACACTGAATTAGTGGTGACTGAACCATTGGTCCTAAGGGGAAATACAGGGTAGAGCTCCTGCAGCCACTGGTCACAACATTTTCATCCACTGATCAAAACCTAAGCCTGGGGGCTGACCCTGTGGCCGAGTGGTTAAGTTCGTGCGCTCTGCTACAGGTGGCCCAGTGTTTCGTTGGTTCGAATCCTGGGCGCGGACATGGCACTGCTCATCAGACCACGCTGAGGCAGCGTCCCATATGCCACAACTAGAAGGACCCACAACGAAGAATATACAACTATGTCCCGGGGGGCTTTGGGGAGAAAAAGGAAAAAATACAATCTTGAAAACAAACAAACAAACAAACAAACCTAAGCCTGTTTTATGCATGTTTTGGTTTACAGACACCTTATTTAATAGATATTGTTGATTCATTAGCACAGAACTCATGGCAATAACACTAAAACCCATGCCTGAGCGAAGCTTATCTGATACTCCCTAAGGCACAACACAGCCTCCTTGTGTTTAGGACACTAGACAGCACATCAGCACAATGCTTGGGAACCATTATAAATAGCGACACCCCCAACAAAAAGCACAAAAATTTGAAAAACATGGCACTAAATAGAGCGTGAAAAGGATGCGTGTTTACAGGATGAGAGCTGAAACACGACGGCAGGGTGTTGCCTTGCTCGATCCCAGCTGGGAATGTGTGTGTCGAGAGTCTCAATATTTTGCCACAGTGCATGTCCGCAAAGAACTCTGTGAAAGCACCACGAGAACTGATTTTGGAGTTACAAATAAATTTTAGCAAGTAGGCGAATTCACAAATAATGAGGATCGACTGTACTTCCCTACCTTTCTGGGGCATGCGCAGTGCAGGCCAAAGGCTTGTCTCCCGGGTCAACCCACGGCTGTGTGGGCTGCACCGTACACGGGATCAGGTAGATGGTGTACTCCCCTGAGTAGTCCTTCCTGGAAGCGTGCAGAGCAGACCGTGGTTAGAGGGAACAATTTATAGATTATTTACTTGCCCAGAGACACACTCACTTCATTAAACAGTTTTCAGATGCAGTATTTGTGCCCAGCATCCAAGAACTTTTATGAGTCTGCAAAGACAATTTTCAGGAATTCATCACTGATTATTCTAACCCAGAGCATCATTCAGAGGGGTTAAATAGAGCTACTTCATTTATTCAAGTCCTTTTCATGAGAAAAGCGGAGAAACGTGTACTGTTTAGAAAAACCTAAAAGGCTCCCATGAAGACAAAACAGAACTGGCCACTTCCTTTAGATTTCCATGAAACTTATTTGACAATTTCTCTTTAGTGTTTCTTGTTGACTGACACCCTGTTCAATGCATTCTCAACTGTGAAAGCTTTTATTTACTAAGATGTGACCGTGTCAGCTGCGGCTTAAATGTCTCAAGGGTAAATGACAGCACTCCAGTGCACGCCCCCACCCCCATTTCATTAGCAGTCAGTTTTGGGGCTCCTCTCTCAAAATCTAGAGCCTCGTCCCTTCATAAAGTTGACGAACAACATCACTTCTCATAGGAGACTACTCGCTGGGCATTTCCCTGTTCCTAGGAGCACAGGATTCTGCAGGTCATGACACCAAGAACACGGAGGCTTTGTAGCCCTCACCTCCTTCATTTCCCACACTTGTCATCAAGTAGCAGCCCAACCCTGGCAGGTTGCCTAGAAGGCAGCCAGACATCCAGAAGCTTCAGGAAGATTCTTCAAGGCCCTTGGGAGGCTGCCATCCATTGAATGAAGAGCATAGGGCTGTGAATCTTAATTATAACTGTTGTGAGCAATCTGTGAACTGTTCTCACACCCGCCATGCTCGTTCTTCGACCATTTATTTTGTGTTATTTACATCTGTTTATTAGTAAAGTGATAGAAGAGAGTTGCTAGTAAATAAATAAATACACACAACTTTCAGGACACAGCCTGGGGTCAGTTTCATGGAATGGCATGGGCTGAGACTAGGGCAGTCTAACTCTGCTTTTGCTTTGCCTCTGCCAGTTGTACGACTTTAGACAAACCATGCGAACTTTCAGGGTTTAGTTTCTAAGCACCATCGCGCCCTGAAAGTCTGTATGTCTGCAGTTTTCCTACGTGATCTCTATCTTTTTGCAAAGCTTGGACCAGCAGGAAAGGAGACCTTGCATCCCATATTTGAATTACATGAAAGTTGACATGTATAATGTGAATAGTAACCCTTAATGAACAGAAATACTTAATTAGGTGGAACTGTCCATGCTTGACCCCTGCTTTCAGAAAGTCAGGCAGATCGTGTTACTCCTCTGCTCAAACCCTGCAGAGGCTCCTGCTGCACTGGAGTGACAGCCAAGGACCACACACTGGCCCACAAGGTCCACATGGTGGCCCTAACTCATCTCTTACTTCTTTCACCTTATTGCCTATGACCCTCCTTTTTGCTCATGCCACTCCAGTCACACCGTCCTCCCTGCTGCCCTCTCAGGAACTTTGCCAGGAACCTACTCCCAGAGAATCTGCATGGCCAACTCCCTCATCTCCTTCAAGTCTTTGCTCAAACATACCGTCCTGATGAGGCCTATGCTGAGCACCCTAATTAAAATTACGTCTCCCACTCCTAATTCCTCTTGCCCTGCTCTCCACCTTTTACATCTCCATAGCACTCATCACCTTCTAACGTGATACCATATTGATTTATTATGTCTACCATTTCATGTCTTCTTACTTTACTATAAGTGCTGTGTGCAGGGATCTTTATTTTGTTCACTGATGTATCCCAAGTCCCCAGAACCTTCCCTGACACACAATATTTGCTCAATAAATATTTGTTGAACAAATGAATGCAGGACAAATGGCATGGTTTCCCCAAGCCCGTATTTCCCCATGTCTAAATACAATTTAGGTCAATTTCCTCACTATCCCTGCAAATATGCCGAATACAGTCCTAGATGCGGGTCTTTAATCCTGTAGTTCTTCCCTCCTTTCTAAAAACTAGGCCTTTCCCATATCACAACATGTATCACCAGTGGCCGCACCTGCCCCGGAAACCTGTATAGCTCCCCAGCCTATGCTGGGCTCCCTCCCTGAACAGCAGTAGTCTTTGTGTTCTGTATCTCGCACAGCGCACAGAGCACAGAATGCTTGGTGGTGTTGTTCAATCTGCCATTTATCTACGTATTTTATTTCCTTATCACAAATGTAAGCTCCTAAAGGATGCTTATTCAGGACCTACCATGTGCTAAAACCTGCAGTTCTGGCGATTCAAGAGGGAACAGGCATGACTCTCATGCTTGGGAAGCTCACAATCTAGTGGAAAATGGGACTCTACTTGAAGCATTATAATATAATGAGCTGTGTTATAGTAGAAGCTGGAACAAAGTGGGAACAAGGAGGAGAAGCTTCTAGCACGGTACAGGGAGTCAGGGAAGGTGTCACACAGGGGTCAGTATTTGAGTTTTGCAAGAGGAAAGGAGCAGAAAGGGCAGAAGGAATTGCAAAGGTATGGAGGTATGGACGGGCTGGTGGGTTCAGGGATTGGTGAGATATTTAACGTGGTTAGAAGGTTGGGTTTGAGATGAGGCCAGAGGGGAGAGGATGGCCCTTGTGTAGAGTTGGACGTCATCTGCTAGGCAGTAGGAAGTCATTAGGGGATTTAAAGAGGACAGTTTCTTTGCCTATAAACTGGGACAAAGAACATGCACAATCTCATGAGGTTCTAGGAAACACAGCCCTTGAAGATTGTTTTATTATATATCAACTTCAAAGGAACCATTATACAAAAAAATACTTGATATAAGACCAAAAATTTATAATTAAAGAAATCTTCCTGAAAATAATTTTTAAGATAATCTGCTACTTCTTAACTATAAAGCTGGAATAAAATTCTCATGTTAAATATAGATCTTAATTTCATGATCTATGAAATGGGGATAATAATATTTATGACAGACTCCTCGTTACCCTATTATCCTTTTCATAGTGACAGTTTTAATTTTGTTTTTCCTATTCTTCCCTTTTACAAATGGGATATTTTACTGTATTTATTCCAATTCCTATTCTACCACTATGTTGGGTGTGGGAGAGGAATAAATCTTGTTATTTATTTTATAGGACATTGCACCATAAGGGGTGACAACTGGACTTAACAACCAGAGATCCTGGATTTTGCATTAGTTATGGTAACTGCAATGAAATGTCTTTATTATACTAAGATTTTAGTTGGACACATTTCCCAGCTTCCCTTGCAGTTAGATGTGCCATAAGACTAAGTTCTAGCCAATGGGATGTGAGTGGAAGTGATGTGTGCCCTGCCTAGTCTTACTCTTGGAATAAGGGTGAGCACTTCCTGGTTTATACATCAGAAGCTGATCTGAGCTACATTTGTTTCTTTCTCTATTTGCCAGGGGTTATTTTTATCTATCTCCCCTTTAAATTAGAAACCTAGCCTTTACAGAAAAGCCCTTAAAGAAACTTAAAACACTTCAGATTTAGCCCTGACCTCCAACCAGCATTCACCTGTTGTAAGAGCTTGTGGCTCTCCAGAGTTGATATGGAGAATCAAAGGTCTGAGCACTCCACAGTAGCTGCAGGTCAAATTCAATTCCTCCTAGGTGGTCTGGAGTCAATATGAATGACTTCACATCAGGGAGGGTGTGGTGCTCCATCACAAACTGTCCTATTTCAAGGGGAAACACACACACGCACTTGTGAGTTTCATTGTACTTGTGGTGAATATCCTAGGAAACCTTACAACTGAATTAATATTCTTCTATCAAACAACTAAGGTCATACCTATCTTCTTACCCCTTAGAAGATAGTCCACACTGGTTAAGACAGCATGGCATGTCACCCCAGCCCATACGATGGTCATTCCGGTCATATATATTTATAAGCAATATGAATATGCCTTGTAGAAATAGTGCTAATGAGGATATTCACAATATTCACAATAATAGGAGTCCTTATGTGATAATGAACACCGAATACCACACAACATGTTTCTTAGAGGTAGAAAGGTCTCAGTAGTTTATAATTAGAAATATCAACTTCAGATTAGAAAACCTCATATAGGGCCACTCAGGTCCTTGGTGGAAGGTGACAATTGTAAACATCATTCAAAAGGTAAAGGGTACTCAGTAAGACATCTCTATTCTTTAAAATTGTAGTCATACAATTGTCATGAATAAATAAATGCAGGAAGACTAGTCTAGATTAAAAGAGACTAAAGAGATATAGCAACTACAAAGTAACATATGAATCTTGATCATAGTCGTCTTCCTTTTACATAAACAGATATAAAATAAACATAAAACAATATAAAAACAAGTGGAAAAGACATGTGTGGGACAATAGAGGAAATACAAATAGAGACTGGATATTATTGGATCAGTGGTAAATATCTTGCATATGATAGTTCTACTGTGATGTGTAAGAGAATGTCCTTGTTCTCCAGAGATGTCTACTAAAGTATGCAGGGTAACTTGGCATAAAGCCTGCAACTTGTTTTCAAATGGTGTGACCAAAAAAACGGGTATGCCCGTGTGTATGTATACACACACACAGAGCAAAATGCTAACAATTTTTGACTTTGTTTTTAATTGTGCTATTCTTTTGACTTTTCTCTGTGTTTGAAATATTTCTTAATAAAAACTTGAGGCAAAAAACAGCACTGATATTACCTCTGAATTTGGCATGGGTCTTGAATTCAATGACAAGACGACCATCCTCTCGGATATAGATTCTTATTATCTGAAGCCTTGCAGAGAGCACACTGTCTGTCTGGATTCCTGGGCAGACAACCATACACAAAACATCCAAGTTAGGGCCTGGAGAAGCTCTCCCGGACAGTAATCCACATGTAGGCTATCCCAGTGACACCTCTACGTAGAGATACACATTTATTTGAATAAAACTTAAGAAAAAATTTACATATTCACATGAATGCAGCGTCTACTCAGAGACATTTGCCAATTAAAACTGTACAACAGTTTATTCTACTTGGTTCTTTTTTACAGTTCCACTCTCCTTGACATAGTCTCTTTACATCTGAATATGCCACTTAGCCCAGATGCAAAGTCTCAGCCCATAGCTTAGAAAAAAACGGTTCTTAAAACTTCTTATTATCAATTTTACACCAGGATGTGGTTACAGCACAACTGCTTCAAGCTGTATTTTCTTTTCCTCATCAGGACATCTTTCAGGACTTAATGGGACCATAAACAAAGTCCTGGTGGCTGCATTTAGTGTTCAAACCAATGGAGAATTAAAGGTTATCTTGTACAAGGCTAGCTTTACACGACATGAGTTATCTGTGGCTTTAATAAGGGCAATTGCAATCATGACACCCAATGAGTTCAGAATGACCAACAATTAAAGGGCAACCAAAGCGGGTGGGAGTGGGGAAATTTTAAAAAAACCCTCCAAAGCTCAAGGAATTATCTGACCCAGAGTGTGAAAGTTTCCTGAAGTTATTTTCCTATGAGAAATATAAAGCAAATAAAGGATTTGACCTTAAATCACTCAACAGAAGAAAAGACTGTCCTTTCCATTACTAGAGATAAAGCCCTATCTAAAGAAAACTCCTCAGATAAAGTATCTCTGCCTCAGATCAAGTAAATCACCCCCAGGGAGGGAGAGAGGAAGAACGGGAGCTGTAGGAGTAAGAGGAAACGAGTCTGGGGTAATAGGACACTAAAAATGGGAAAAAAGCAAAAACCAACTCAGACGCATTGGCATGAGCAGAGGAGAGAATCATGGAGTTTTAAGGGAGTTTTATTCATGTGACAGCAGTGGGAGAAGGTGGGAGAGACACGAGTGAGGGTGAGCTCCTAGCAGAGTGGCCGTCACCAATCCAGCCCTGGGGGACTCCTCTCAAAGACAGCAGGAACAGAGACAAGCCTGAGGGGAAGGTTATTTTAAAAATTCAGTGTTGCAGTCCTTGAAGTAAAAGTAGGGTTAAAATGCCTACTTTCAAGAATGCAACAGAACAGCAAACTCCAGGCCAACCGAGTAAACTGAGCCAGCTTGCTCTTGATATATTTTCCCATTCCCATGCATCTGATTTGAAGATCCTTCTGCTCCTTAGACAACATGAATTACATAATTTTTAATTAGGAGAAAACGAACATGATTTAAAGAACACATATTCCTCCTAACGCCCTAATGGGCAGAACAGGGCCGATCTGTCAATTGCCATCCTCTACTCTGGGCCTCTGGCTATCTTGGCTGAATTCATCATCATGATGCTGGAGGCCTTCCAGCATCAACATATATGGACATCACTCTTTTTCAGGAACCACAGATCTGTACACCTTCCAGACTTCAGGCGGCCCTCCTTTTTCTGTATATAGGACAACAGGATGAGGAATGCAGCTATTGTTAAAAGTCACTACTTATTTTTCTTTTAATCTTGCTTGAGCATCAAGTAGGAGTAGTTAAGATTGTCAGTGGGAATACCTGTTCTCCAGAGAACAGTGTCGTAGAAGAAGGAAAACTCCATCTCGGTGTGGTGCTCCAAGGAGGCCCAGCCCCTGGGGGCTGTCACATAGATGTAGGATACATAGAGAGGCACATGTACTGTCAGGAACGACTGAGCAGAGTCTCTCACCTGCCAAACAAAGGATGTGCACACAGAAAGGGTTATTTCTTCTCTGGGATGAAAAGGCATATGATTGTCACATCTTGGTTCCATTTTCACTCACTCATTTAGTTACTCACTCATTGAATAATTACGAATCAGTGCCCACACTCGTGTTAGGCACCAGGTGAGGAGCCGAGTCCTCAGCAGTGGAAAAAATCAAAATCACTTCCCTTATGGAATCTACAGTCTAGTAAGGGAGACATACAACTTTTAAAACTTAAAGTAAATAAAGGTATGGAAATGGCCAGGATGCTTCTTTAGATAGGGTGATCTGGGAAGATTTTTCTGAGGAAGTGACACTTAAACAAAACCACTTTTGAAGAGTGAGCAGCTTTGCCTCCACTGTTCAAACTGCTGGAAGCCTTGGCTGAGATTGTAAAGTCTCATAGTTATTCCCAAAGGATCTGGGACCTATCATCAGCACATAGGCCCTGGCTGACTGCATTTTCCGCCCTGTAGGAGAGCAGTGATCAACCCTAATTGGGCAGATGCCCAAGTCTGGATCCTTGGGATGAATGTGTTGGCTGACTTGGATGTTTCAGGGAGTACTCACATCTCCTGCAACAGGAACGAAGGTCGTGGGATCTGGATATCGTATCTAGGAAACTTACCAACAGACAGCTCAGAGCTGCATGTACTTGGATAACTGCCCATCTCATACAATGCTTTGTTGAAATAATTTTGAAAAGGCAGCATATCATACTTCCAAGAGAACACTTCCAAGGGGGTTCCTGTTACTGCTATTAATTTGGCTTAATAATTTTTTTTACCATGCAATGAACAAAAACCAGATGGAAAGATAAAATATGAGCAGAAGCTTTCATGGGGAAGCTGGGTATACGTGTATGAGTGGTACCCATTTTTAAATGTCTTTTATATTTTCCTCCATAAATATATACTTACTTAATAAGAAAAAAGCTTAGTTTAAAACAATTTTATTTCACCATTGGCCAAATACTGTAATATACTATGGAACTTATATTTTTCATTTGTTTGAAAATACAACGTGAAGTGTTTTCATGGGTCATTAAGGGAAGGGGCCAAATGCTTCATCAATATTTAGGACATCAAAATTTTATTTTTCTAAAGTATCTTTTCATACTCAATGTTGTCAGGGATTTAAAATTCGACTCCAAGCTTTTCAAAAGACTCTACAAATTCCATATTCATTTAAAAATCTCCTTTGAAAGGCCTTATTCCGTTTTTGTAGAAAATTTTCAGATTTTATCTGGACCTCATACCTTGTTCTGTCCCCTTAACACACAGGTTTTGCTAAACACACTTGCCCCAATCTCATGATTGTTGATATTAAAACCTCCATAAATTCTCTAGTTGATTAGCAAAATTAATTTTCCCTCCTCTGTTTCTGTTTATTCTCCTTTAACCCTCATATTACTTACTAATCCTTAAAAGGAAAAAACAACCCTGACAAATATTTACTGCATACCTATTTTGGGCCGGGTGCTAGGTGCCTTCCCGTGTTGAGATTATTTAGTGACAATTTCAGATGAGGTTCAGAGAGGTTATGAACTAGGGCTTGGTTCTAAGTTCTATATTCTTTCTACGAGAGATCAGCTATTTCAACTTTTAAAGAGACAGACAACAATGAAGTACAGTCGGCCCTCTGTATCTCTGGGTTCCGCATCTGCGGATTCAACCCACCACAGATGGAAAGGGCTACAGTGGTTGTGTCTGTACTAAACATGCACAGACGTTTTTTCTTGTCACTATTCTCTAAACAATACAGTATAACAACTATTTACATAGCATTTACATTGTATTAGGTATTATAAGTAATCTAGAGATGATTTAAAGTATACGAGTGGCTATGCATATGTTATATGCAAATACTACACCATTTTATATAAAGGATTTGAGCATCTGTGGACTTTGGTATCCATGGGGGGGGTCCTCGAACCAATCCCCTACAGACACCGAGGGACAACGGTACTTCTGTGTAAGAAGTGGGACACACATAATAAGAAATTTTTGTCTTTGAGGTTTTTAAGCATATTCCGCACAAAAATATCCAAAAATGTGATTGAAGTAAAATCATGGAGAACAGAGAATACTAATTTTTGAGGGGCCAGAGGAGGAACTAATCACTTAGTTTTGCATTTTAGCGAATGTAGGTTATGCAATTGCAGAAACAGAAAGAAAATCTAAGAATGCCTTAAAATTCTATTCAGTAGAGGGCAGTAGTGTATACAAAATGAGATCTAACAAAATGAGGCATCGCAAAGAAACAAAACAAATTTTAATCAAAGACACTTTCCTAAAGTGATTACTCTAAGTCCCTCTATAAGTTCCCTCTTTCAGTGTAGTTAAATCTGACTTGAAAATAACAAACATCTATTTTTAGTTCATTGAGATAACTGCTCAAAATTGGGTAGAAGCTGCTTTAGAATTAATTTTTCCATGAGGATGCATTAGCCTAGTCCCACTGCTATGACTGCCCTCCTATGACTATGGCTTCTTGCCATAAATTTTCCTATGGTTAATAATTTTTCATGACTACAAAAAGTGTCTATTTTGGCAAGGGTTGTCAGTTTGGAATAGGTATAAATTAAGGTGTTTTCAACAATTATTTCTCCATAATGCCTAGTACGATAGTGCTCTCCTTCTCTTCTGAAACACAGGGAGTACCACCTGTTGTTTTGACTCAATTCCCCAGGTGGGGAAGAGAACACATCTACGTAGTAACATAACTCTACCATCAAATGCAAATCTTTCCGGCTTTCCAAAATATGCCCAAAGGAAAAAACATACATACCTAGAAAAGTAAACATTAGATTTTTATATAAAATGATTGTCACATAGTAATTTTTTTCCACATTAATTTTCTAAATTAATTGATTTAGAGGACTTAGGGGGGCTCTCTCTAATTATGATGCTGCTAAGGTCTCCCTTATAGGAACTTATGAAAAAGACACTCGGTTGGCCCACTTCTGGGGGCCACTGGATGCAAAGTGCTACCTGAAGTGCTTCAGAAACAAACAAGGTTTCACCTTGGCCCCCAGGTGCACTCGGCCCTCAGACAAGCCCCTGGAGCACCCACCTGGAAGTCAGCAGTTACAGACCCCCCACAGACATCAATTAGCTCAGTCATGTCGTAATAGGCGTCAAAGGTCCAGACGCAGCTCTTCAGGTTCAGGTGTTTATAGAGCTGGATGGTCTTGGGCTCCCGCACGCTGGGGTCAAACTGGAAGGGACGGTCATAGCCAGGCCCCAGGGCTGTGCTGTCATAGACCATGTCATCCAGGAACCCTGCCTCTGCGGGGAAGGGAAGAACAAGGAACAGTCACTCAGTCTGCCAACCCGGCTCTTGGTGGCCACCCAGAAGTTGGGTGGGGAGAAAGGATGCTCCTTTTGACATTGAGAGAGCTTCCCCTTCATTTGAGACTATTACTAGAGCAAACCCGGGCTCCCAACACATGTGCAAGGGGAGCTTGTTAACTGCCTGTCGCCATGTGTTAAATAGAGTGACTAGGTTCACAGACTCCTCCAAGAGCTTGCGGGAACCCAGAGAGAAAAGGTGGACAAATGATATCATAAAGGATGAAGTCAGAGCTTGGTAGCCCCGCGTATCTCAGAAAACACACTGGAGCTTTGCCTGTCACACCTGGTAAGTCTCGTCTATGTTTTGCAGTCAGTCCTTGAAGAAATGGATTTACCATAGGGATAATTTGTTGATGAATTACTATTTTTTTAAGACCAATTTTTCAAAAACAGCTTTTATGGAAAGCCAACAAACAAACATCTGACTACCACTCCTCCCTCCTATGGTTTCTGAACTCTTGGAATAAAAGTCTTAATTTTGTGTTAATGAGTAAATAGCTTGCTAATGATGCTTGACTACACCTCCCCTGCTCCAGGCAAAAACTACTGATCAAGTGCTGTCAAGCAACTGAACTGTTCTACATTAAGGAAGACCTTTCTGTAGCAGAGAGCTGAATACAGACACAATTTTAGAATATTAGGATTAAAATATTTATAGCATTAAAAGCAACTACAGTATTCTGAAAGAGTTGAGGCATCTCTTAGAATATTCTGTTTGACACCAGCACCCAGCCCTCTGCCCCACAAGGACTAGGATCTCAATTAACATGTGTTGAGTTAATTGTATTTAAGTAGGAAGAGGTGCAAACTTTCAGCCTATAAACATAGTATGTTTTCTTTCGCTAGCTGTAGATAGGGACCAATTAAACTGTCAGGTACAGCTCAGTGATTTACGAATAATTTTCACTCAACTAATTTCTATTGTATAAAGACCATCACTACCCAAGGTGATGCTTAACGAATATGAAAGAGCACATGAATGCTTTTCTATCTTCAAAAACACTGTTAAAAGATTCATCAGTTGTGAAGGGAGGAAATGCGCATTTAATGTGCACTTGCTAAGGTAAATGGAAACAGACAGGATTCTTTGTAAAGTAAAATGTCTGCTGCCATGAACATGGAGATGTGTAGCCTTGGCTGTCAGGTGAACATGGAGATGCAGAGCCTTGGCTGTCAGCACCTCAGGGTCTGCATCAGCTGCAGAGCACATCAGCCCAGGTCATGCCCTTTCCTGGGCAGTTGGCATCCAGTGACTGAGTGAGGTGGGTAGAAAGATCTGTCAGTCTGGGCTGGAAGTAGGGCAAGTCTGATGGATGGGCTCTCTCCAGAGCTCCCTGAAGAGCTGTTTGCAGCTCTGTTGGCCACATCTAGTTGATTTCTCTCTCCACCCACTCCTGCTTCCTCTCCTTCCCTTTAACAGATGTTGATCCCTAATAAACATCTTGCACCCCAACTCCATCTCAGCTCCTGCTTCCGGAGAACCATCCTGTGATATCTAACATCTGCGCTTCAGCTTTCTAAAGAGGCTGTGATAATGGGATTTTAGAGGACAGATCTAAACACAGGGGAGGGAAGGAACTAAAATTTACCATGATAGGTGCTTTGAAAATGTCCACGCCTTTCATCCCCAATTGGTAGCCATTGTTATCCTCATGTTAGAGATCAGAAAGCAGTGGCTCAGAGAAGCCCAGCAATTTTTGCTCAGTTGTAGAGGTAGTGGAATAAGGACTTGAATTGAAGTCAGTCTGATTCCAAAGTCCTTGTTTTTTCCTATTCGCTTTATTGTCTGAGCTGCCTATGTATGGTTGTGGGTGAGAAGGAAATCCACTAATCACGCAGATTTTGAGGAAAACATGAAAAGCAGAGTTCACTTAGCTGTATCCTAAAGGCCACCGGCCGGGCCAGAATGGGAAAACCAGCCAGAACTTGTCCCTCACCTGAGATGCCTCTTAGGTCACGGGTGGTGACGAGGTTGGAGCAGACGTGCTGGTGTCTGTAGATGGACTCAGATAACAGAAAATGCAAGTTGTGCAATGGCACGGTGGAGATAAGGGGCAGCATTCCATCCTGGTGTGGGATCTGCACCGAAATGTGGATTCTAGGGGAGAAAAGGGCAGAAATAAGTGCTCAGCTGGATGCTACAAACAGTTAATATGGCACTTGTCTTTCTCATAACCCGCTTTGTCTTCGCCAATGAATTTACCAACTTTTTTTTTTCTGAAGCTTTCCACATAGGATTTCTCCCTGAACATGAAGGTATGATGTACATGTAGAGTTGTTTTCCCCCAAGAGATCCTCCAGACTCAGAAGAGATAGCAATCAAGAATCACAGAATTGTTTTTCCACACAAGAGAAGATAATATCATAACCACAAATTACTGTAAAGCTTCCTTTTGCTTGAAATGGAAGCTTTGTTTCCTCATTGGCTGATACAGGTGCTGCTCCCCTTCTCTGTCACAATGAGCGTCTGTGGAGGTTGGGTAGGGTTGATATTCACATTTTTTTAAGTATTTGTGCCAAAAAGACATGATTGAGCTCTTAAACTCTAAGGTCAATATCCCTACCCAGGAAAATATCTCAGAAATAGTAAAACCCCACTGCTCATACTGTCTCCCCAACTAAAAGAGCCTTGTCTCTCCTCTCTCCCTTCAAGTTCCAGCAGTGCTGCATATCGGCCCTCACCGGCCTCTCTCTGCAGCCTGCTCTCGATTACACTCCTCAGCACTTAGGTGACTTTGTACCAGGAAATCTGTAACTTATTTATATTGGCTGCTATTTCTTGTATGTTTTCAGACTCTGTTTATCCTGCCTCCCCACTCTGAGGACAAGGACCATTTCCTTCAGCCTTTGTTTCTCGAGAGCATACAGTACACAATTCTGAAGAAAACAGTATGAGCTTAATAAATATTGGCTATGACTGCGACAAAACAGAACTGTACTGATGGGCTGCATTATTTTCCTTGTACAAGTTTAAATTTTCAGCATGTTTATTGAGAGTGCATTTTGAGTTTTTACATCCTGTCTCTTGGAGCAAAGACCCACATTTTTAGAGGAATCAGAACCTTGGAATATGAAGAGGATGGCTCTTCTGCTAGGAAGGGGTCCACAGTGCCCTGGGCACTTCTGTTATTGCTCTTTAACAAAAATAAATTGCATTCTGTTAGAAAAAAAGAGGGATTTGCCTATTCTTGGCTCCATATTCAAATCTGTTTTTCTCCATGCAAATGAACCCCTTTCTCTGAACTCAGTTTCTCATAAGGGCACATACATAAATACTATGAAGTTTAGTGAACATGTATAACATACATGAATTTGTTTTTTGCTGTGTAAAAATGAAAGTTCCATCTTCCGTCAAAATCATGGTGGCACAGGAGAAAACAAAAGCACACCTGTCCAGTGACTCACAGTTTACACAGCGTTATCACTCATTTGTTCACTAGATATTTGGCGAGTGCCTCTCAGGTGCCAAGAGGCAGTGTACTAGACAGAGGGAACGCAAAATAAATAATCATGGTGCCTGCTCTCACCACCTACTGTGAGGACAGAGAGGGAAGGAATAATGGTAACACTCCGAATGAGGCACACATGGGTGCCAGAAGAGCTAGAAGAAGGAGTTTCTAAAATGGGGGGAAATGATGGAAAAGATCCTAGAAGAGATGCCATGAACGGGGTACAGCAGGACAATGGGATTTCACTACACTGAGTGGAAGGCGGGGGGGACAGCTGGAGGCAGGAGTAGCAGCACAGCAGAGGCATGCAACCTGAAAGAGGCTGAAGCCACGGCGAAGCTACACGTGATTCTCTGTGGGCGGACTGGCAGGGGAAAAGGACAAGGCGAGGGAAATGAGGCTAGGAAGACAGGCAAGGGGCCAGATCTCAGGGGGCCTTTGAAGAATTTAACCTTTTTCTGAAGCATTCATTACCACTATTCTTATCTTGCAGAAGCATCCCTCGTTGATCTGTCCCACCCGGAAAACACAGAAAGGATAGTCTGAGATCCACTCCCCCAGCTTGTTGCGGAAGGTACTGCCTGCCTGACCTGTTCGGATGCTCCTTGTGTTTGACGTCCAGGTATTTCAAGGTTGCGATGAAGGACTGAGCTTGGAAGCCTCTCGCTGTCCCAGCCACCACTGGGGTGTGGCAAATGGCACTGTCTGTTCCGATGGTAACAATGTTGCTTCTTAAGGGGGTCCCCACATGGCCCACCTTGTCCACCGCCTTTGCCACACAACGCACATGAAACCTCCGGCTGAAGTAAATGCTATCCAGGACCTACCAGGAAGAATTAAGCACCTCAAACACATGGATACTTAAATAGCTCCTTACACGGTATCTTCTGGATGATAAGATACAACCAGTTCCTGGTACAAGGTAATCTGTGAAGACCATCCATCATCCATCCACGTATCCATTGATCTATTCATCTATTCATTCATTCACCACATTAAGTACCGACTTTCTATCAGGAGCCAGGCACTAGGGACAGAGCAGTGAGTACTTATAGCCTAATGTGGTAGGTCAGACAATGAGCAAGTAGACAGACATGGAGCAAGAGCCCAGAGATGACTGATTACCAGTGACAGCATTCTCCTTATATATTAGGTTCAGCATGAGGACCACCCATCTGGTTTTCAGCCATTCCAACAAGACTGGCTGGCCTTCAAGTTACTCCTACTGGGGGCATCGTGTCAGGATACAGAGGAAAGATGCTTCCTTCCCAGGAGTTCTTATTTTTTTTTCCTTCCTACTGCTATTCCCTCTCCCAACCCCCACCTTATGACCACACACATTGCAAGTGGTACAATAACATGCAGGCTTGAAGTTGAGAACTTGATCTCTGACACCTCCTGGCCTTTGAAGGTCTTTCTACAGATTCTTTCCATGTTCCCAGACATACAGAAGCCATAAGAATGCTTAAGTCAATCTATGCAGAGGCAACGTGGGTCACCAGAACTCTTTAGGTTATGTGTGTACATACACAGGGAAGTACATCACAAAAAAAATTAATTAGTAGTTCTGTGTGCCACAGACCTCCCACAAAGCAATCATATAAACTTATAAATTCTACCCGTGAAAACAATTTTCACTGAAGTCTATTAAAAATTAAAGAAGATTTTTTCCATTAACATTTTTTAAATTAGCTGCCAACACTTTATTTATTTATTTATACATGGACTTAGTTCAGAGGGGATTTGAGGCATCTTAGAGAAATGCACGCAATACAACGGTATTAAATAAATAATTGAAGAAATAAAGAGAGCAAAGGAAACTGGGATAAAAGTATGAGTCACTGACTCAGTGCAAGAAGGAAAACTGAAAGATAGAGTAAAATCATAAATGTGGTACCTGTTAAAAATGGATATTTGGCTCAAATCAGACCAAACCCCCTTCATGGTTTTGTTGAACAGAGAATTAGATACTTAGGAAATGAGATGTTAAATCTTGCCATTTATATTTTTTAGTAATATAGAAGATAATTTAAATTTGAGCTAGGTTATGTTGTAAAAGAACTGACTGTCTGGCCTTTCTGAACAAGCTATGCCAAAGTCAAAGGACATGAGGGACCCCACTGTATCCAGAACCTTCCACCTATGTCTACTAGATGTCTTCCACTATTATCTCAGCCGGCGAAGCTCTCATTAAAGTGAGAACAAACTGTGGGTTGGACGGGAAAAATCTAGAGAAATTCAATCTTTCTGAAAGAAATCTCTGATTTCCAAAATTATTAAGTGAACTACTTTCAGTTAAAAATTGTTGAGTGCCTACTAAGTGCCAGGTACTGTGCTGGGCCTGATTCTCCACTGCTTTCAGCTCCTCTGTGAGGAGAACGAGCTTCGTTGGAGCGATGAGCAGTTTCCGTAGTGCACTTAGGTCTTAAGGTCAGGAAGACCATAACTGTGCATTGCTTTCTGGTGGCAGAGATGTTGGTCTGGTCTCCAAACTCTCTGAGGACACCAACTGCCTTGTGAACTTTTCCTGTCCTCCCACAGGGTTTTGTAAAATGCTGGTCACTCAGTAGGCATTCTATCCTTTTGTTTAATAACTGGTCCCTACTACGTGCCATCAGTGTGCCAGCCACTTGAGATATACAAATGTGGTAGAACCCTTGGTCCAAGTCATTAAACAGTTTATATCCTACGACTTATTGAATGATTAAAAAGATGTAACAAAATAGTAATCATTAATCACACCTACCTGGAATCTCTGACTTACTTTACCATTTATAGATCACTTTTATACCTGATTTGTCAAGGACCTTATCAAGTGGCTAAATGGAAGAGGTATTATTTTGCAGATCAGGAAACAGACTCAGAGAGATTAAGTAACCTTTTAATATCACATACTTAAAAACTGGCAGAATCAAGATTTGTAAACAGGTTGTCTGAGTACCAGCTCAGTTCTCTTTCTACTATACCATATTACCTTTTCTCATATATAAGAATAAAAAGAGTGGGTGTGTACTGTGAGTACCTGCTTATTTGTTTATTTTATTCCAAATGCCATGCAGGGACCTTAAGGAATTTGATCGAGTCTGAGTAACAAAGAGCAACACCAGTTCTCTCCCTATGCAACCAGGCCCCGACCCCCAGACCTACCATGTGATTGACACTGGTGAATGGTGTGTTGTCAGTGATCGTCTCAAAGGGAGACCGGGCCCCGTTGCCATCAGTGGGGGCAGCCACTTCCCAGCTGAACTGCATGGATGTCTGGTTGATGCCAGCCTCACTGCAGCGTTCCTTCATGATGGCATACTTGGGGAAATGAGGGTCACAAGGGGTGACACAGACCAGTGGATAGCCTGGGGAGGGAGATTTCTTGACTCCTTCCTTGGTAACCTCTTCCACGTGGTCATAGTCAGCAAGTGTGACAACCTGCAAAAGGGCAACAAAGCTTCAGCCTAGATTGGGTCTCAGGAAGGTGAGAAAACTAAGGCTCCCCTCTCCAGAGATCTACAAAATCACTTAACTTATAGAGATTCTTTAAAATATAACAGAAGTTTTTATAATGCTTTGCAAGGCATCCCTAAAAGATACTGCAGATCTTTAGTGGTGAAGACCCTCCTATTGCCTGAGCTAAAAGCTTTATTATCTCATTAATCTCATTCCTAAATCAGAGCTCTATCACTCATGTGAAAAATACATTTATTTCCTGCACAGTGTAAGCAAAGCTATATCACGTATGGCAGTTACTAGTTTAAAGTTGCATTCACTTGTGGCAAGATAAGAGTAAATAAAGGTAGTATATTTCTTCCATGGTCAAATAAGAGACATATTTTGAAAGTATCCTCTACTACATGAGACTAATCAGAGGAGGTGAGAATACTTATTCTGACTGCCTCATTATTGTGGTTAAATTTCCCGTGACAATCTCCAGGTATTTTCCTCCTAATTGTAAAGTCAGTGCATTCACTCCATATATCCCCAAATTGGGAAACATGATACTACATTTCTGCAGATACTTAATTCTATGCATGTGGCAAGTATGTAAGATAATAGATATGGGGCTGTGTTACTTTTTTTTTTTACTCTTCTAGGTCTCACCAAAGAAAAGAAAAGATCAATTGGATTATACTGTCTGTCTTTACCAGACTAAGGTATCAGCATGGTTTGGTCTTACTCTTATGTCAGAACAGGGTTTCTCATCCTCAGCACTATTGACATTTGTGCCAAATAATTCTTTATTGTTGGGGCTGTCCCGTGCATTGTAGGATGTTTAGCAGAATCCCTGGCTTCTACCCACTAGAAGCTAATGGCACCTACTGTGACAGTCTTGACAGCCAAAAATGTCATCAGATATTGCCAATGTCCCCTGGAGGTGGTGTAGAGGGTGAGAGGGGTGGGTGGTGGGGGGCGGGGGAGGGACAAGATTGCTCCTGGTTGAGAACCACTGTGTTAGAAGAATGAAGTACAGCACTGGAGGTCCTGCTTCTCTCAAGTGCTCATCTACGAGCCACTAAGACATAAAAGCAGTGATCCTTCAGGTCAAGCAACTCACGATGGGTGGTGCTGGCAATATGAGACTCCCTGCTGCCTCCTGGTCTAGAATTGTCACTGTGGCAGTGGTCACATCGCCAAGAACTGCTTCCACTGGGTCATCTGGGCCAAGGACTAAGGAGAAAGATTCATGCCATTCCCGATCTTCATTGGACAGGATCTCGACTTTGAAAAAGATATGATCCACACCTTCGCCAAGGACAGAAAAAAAAGGAGAGCAAAGGTCCTCGTTAGGTCATCTACCCAGGGCACCCAATCTTGCAGGTTGGGACCACTGAGAGTCCAGGTGAACATAGGCACTTTCCTTTGAGAGGTTTTCTATGAATGCAGTGGCTGCTAATCATTTCAGCCCCATCTCAAGACAGGATTCTGTTTTATAGACCAAATTCCACCTGTGGTAGAGGCTTGGCATTGCAGATTTACTATTCAACACCATATGAGGATTAATGGCCCCTGCCTGACACTAGCTGGCAGTAATAAAAATCTATGATCCAAAATACACTCCACCCTGGTTACGAGTTTTTTTGCTTAAGTTTTCTTTCCCCTTTACACTTAGGCCTCAGCTCCTGCATGGCTGTGAGTGCTTGCAAACAGACACCCTTCAAGCTGTCTCATGAGAAGCAATAGCTCAAAGGCCTACCGTGCCAGCTCTGCAAAAACAATAATGTGAAGATTGGTGGCCTGGAATGGGGAGGGTTAGAGCCTTAGAAACCCCCTTCGTTTTCTGTAAAATGACTCTCTGAGGGTGCAAATATCCCCGGTGCTACTTAAGGTTCCCTTCTTCCTCTCCTACAGACATCTGGGCTAGGTCACTTCTAAGACCTAGCTTTGCCCCAGATTCTTATGCAGGAAAGGAAAAAGTAAAGACACTTGAAAAAGGTGTCCTTGTACCCATGTGGAGGAAGGGCATCTACTTTCTGGGCAAACACCAACCAGATGCACACGGGATGGAGGCAAAAGCCCTCTAAAGCTCCAGTGGGGTGAGAGAGACATACAGAGACCCTTCCCTGACCCCATGTCTGAGGGAGTGGCTTTTTCCCACTTGCCCAGACATCTCTGAGAAGGCCTTCTACCACTGCTGCCCTCTCCTGGGTATGTCACAAATGGTACCAGGATCTACACCAGCCTTTTCACCTTATACTGCGCCAGAAAGTTCTGTGAAAAAAACCTAGCATACAATTCAACTCTTTCTCTGTCTCATTCCTCCCATCAGATTAATACATCAGACAGTGAAACAGCTAGTCGTGACCTGAATCCCATCTTGCTCTCTTCCCTGACTTGTCTCCACAGCTCTCTCTAGGATAAACCTTTTTTGGAAACCCTATAACAGCGTAACCTGTCTCCTTGTAGATGTTAAACCACTTGAGCAGAGATTAGGCCTTCCAGATTTTAGTAATCCCTGAAGGGCCTAGCACAGTGGTTGGTACCAATGTTTGCTGAATGATGGCAGACATGCATATTTTTTAAAAACCAAGTGCTCTTATCACTCCCAAATCATAGGCTAACAAAAAAAAAATCCTTTTTTTTTGAGGAAGATTAGCCCTGAGCTAACATCTGCTGCCAATCCTCCTCATTTTTTTTTGCTGAGGAAGACTGGCCCTGAGCTAACATCCGTGCCCATCTTCCTCCACTTTATATGTGGGATGCCTACCACAGCATGGCGTGCCAAGCGGTGCCATGTCCGCACCCGGGATCCGAACCGGTGAACCCCAGGCCACCGAAGCAGAACATGAAAACTTAACTGCTGCGCCACCAGGCCAGCCTGGCCCCCCTAAAAATCCTATTAAATGAACTAAAATGCCAAGGATATTCTGAAGTAGGGGACCTATTTTTTTTTCTTTTTCATGTCATTTTAACTAACTAAAAATTTTAAAGACTCCTGCAATCTCAAATGTGTGCTTAATAAACACTTCATAAAATTGGAACTCCTGTTTTCCTCTTTTATTTTTCTGTTTATTCCTTTCTTCAAATACAAGATATCTGCCTCTCTATTAAGTAAAACCCGCACCCTGGGGTTGACATTCAATTACCGGGACTGAACTTCAAGACTCGGCTCTTTGGGTAATAATCCACACCAGACTGGGCAGACCCATCCCGCGTGCTACAGCGGATCTTGGACGTCCTGTTCTGATCCCCTCTGCGGATCACCTTGATGTTCAGGATGGCCATGGCATCTGGCCCCGAGGGTTCCCGGACTTGGTATGCAGCCTCTTCAAACTCAATGGTGGGCGCTAAGGAAACACGGTTAGGAAAACAAGAGCAAGTCAGAAAAGCACACAGGATTCCAATTCCCATAAAAACAGCTTATAATGACAAAAGGGAATTTTTCACATTACTTAACAATATAAAGGCAAAATGGCTTGCAGTCATAAAAATGAATCAGTGTTTACCCCCAAGCTATGCTTTGGAAAAATGAATTTATTTGTGATTCTGTAGGAGTTGTTTCCCACATGTTTCTTACTAAAAACAATATAGTGGGGGCAATATGTTTTAGCACTTTGCAACGCAGGATGTCCAAGTTTCCATCTAGGCATTACAGAATGCTTTTAAATTCACACAATTTCTCAAGGGACTGAGACACAGCAAGCCCTTGATAAATATCTATTGACTGATTGAGTGAATAGACTCCTTTTAATTTATGAGATAATAATTTCGAAGGTTTATAATTTATCTAATTTATATGCTACTTAAACTTAAAATCCATCCCTCATCTCCAGTCTTTTGGGTCCTCCCTCCCACTGTTCTTGCCTCCCCCACCGTTAGCTTTTCCTAACTTCTCACAGGTTATTTTGCTAAGAATGAGTCATTTCAGTGACGGGCTGCAAGGGTAACTCAGGAACATGGACTTCCTAACACAGTCTGGCCTGAGGTACTATTGTCATAGCTATGAAATGATTAATATGTTGATTTTTATTAAAAAATTCAAATTATGCCTTCTTTTCTATTATATTCTCATGGGGAAGGGTGAGGTGGTAGTGGTGGAGAGAGTGAGATAAAACAATGGGAAAATTGAGAACAATTATAAATTTTATACCATTTATAATATACTATAGAATTTTGAAGAAATGTCTTGAGTCTCTATGTTCATTTCCCTCTCAGTCAGTTCTTCCTAACTGTAGAAGATAAGCCTCATTTGAGATGCCACAGTTTTGAACACGAATGCTCTTGGAAACTTAGTGTCACTGTAACGGTGTGACTTTCGGACCTCTCTGAGCCTCCATCAGTGGGTTTTCTGTGTGACCAGGAGAGCGTCACTTCAGGATTTGAATTGGAGTCTCCCCAGGTAAAGGACTAATTCAACTTCAAGGCTGGCTTTTCTTATTTTACCCAATGTCCAAGTTAGTCCCTGAGAGTCTCGTGTAGATTCTCGAATCTGATAAATAAGGTTCACATCTAGTTTGGGTGCTTACAGAGTGTAAATCATATAACTGTGCTGAGGTTCAATTTCTTCACCTATAATATAGGGATAACACCGTCCTCAAGGGATTACTGTCAAGATGAAATGAAATAATATAATATGCTTAGCATGGTTCTTGGTATATAGTAAATATTCAATAAAAACAGCTATTACCACTTGTAATATTATTATCCATTCACTCACTAAAATATCCATTTTAATAAAACAATTATGTCTCAATTTGAAAGAGATTTTGTTTTGTTTTCTCTGGTGCCTGGGCCACTCTTTGCTAACACCTGACTAAAGATTTTAAGTATTTTTAGGTTAGTAGGCCAAATCAATCAGAGAGACGAAAACTGAGAAATTAGTCTTTCCCAGGAAGGTGGCAGTGTTTAAATCAGTTCATTGGATTCAACTGATGCCAAAGGGATATCCAACCCTGCTCCTGAACTGCTGTGCCTTAAGTAGTTTTTATTCTCTGTCTTAGCATCTCTGTCCTAGTTTTTAACCATATCCATTCCTTATCTCTTGGCAATGTGGTAGGGAATGATGAGATTAAAAAACCTATAAATTTATTGGGGCTCTGTAGAGGATGGTCGCTTACCGCCAACATTTTACATAAATATTCTGAGATCGTTATCAGTAGGCACTTTTATAGCACTTTTATTTTTTAGAATGCCTATAATTACATTATTAGTAAAACAGCAGTTCATGTTCCATCAACCTAAGAGTAACTAAAGGCAATTTCTTCTGTTACCATCTTCATCATTGGATACGGTGACAGTGGCCATGTTATTCTTTCCAACTCTGGCTCCACTCCAGTGGTTTCCAAGAGGATGGCCAAGGTAGACCCTGAACTGTTCCTCAGGCTCAAACATGGAGTCATCGTGGATAAAGACAGTACAGTTCTTCATCTAGAGCCAAAGGCACAAAAGAGATTAAAATTTGCAGCTAGATATGAATCTAACTGCATATTGCTTGGTTTTCCTAGAAAATGATTTTTCTTCTTTGCAGCATCAAAGAGTCAACCCAAATTCAAAATGATCCAAACCATTTCATTTATGAACTAGAATGCTTAAATCTAATAGCTCATGCCTAAGTGAGACATACTTATATGTGAAGCCTTGTAGTAGAACATTCCAGACCACTTTGAATTATGCATCATGAGTTATGAAAAACAAGATCAATAAAACAACCCACTCAAAAGCACCTGTAGGACATTTGTTTGCTTTCTCACATTTTGCCTGGGCTAATCAATACATCTGCACGTGTTATGAAAGGTAGATTTCTGATGAGAGAGGTTAACATATGGATTAGACTTCCTAGAGAGCTAAATAATGCCCCTTTTCCTTTGTAGAAATTGAATAGTCTTATAAGGACCTCAGAAAGGCTTCCTGTTAGCTAAAGACATCTTTACATGCTGCAGGACTCCCAGAAGTGCTGCCAAGTGGTGTCTCCTCTGAACACTGCTGAGTCCTGAGAGTCTGAGAACACAGTCGAAATCCCTGTTTGATGGAAGGAAATCAAGTGCTTCCCAAACTGAATATTCTCTACTGAGGACTGTGCTCTTTAAAAAAACACAAAATAAGGTCACAACACTTTAGATGACAGAGCAGCCCTGATGGTAGTCATGCGATGTGAAGTGGGATTATTTTTAGCTGAACCATTTTAAATCCACTCTGCTGCTGTATTGCAAAGGATATGCAGGTATAGAGAAGTTTCTCTCAGACTTCCTAAGTCACTCGAAATGGAAGGAGAACATCCCTGTGAATATTTATATATGGCTTGCTAACCTGATTTTAAGTCTCTGAAGAATGTTCCTTTTTTTTTCTACCACATCTTTCTTACAATAAGAATTTCTTTATGGAAAGCATAAATTTGGTAGTGACTCCTCAGGATATCTTTAACAAAAGACATTCCAGTGAATGACAAGTTTCAGACATACTGCTGAGCAAGCTAAACAAAATGATTCCAAAGTGTGCTTATGAATAATGATAGATAGATTGTCATGTGGTAACATATAGACTGTTGGACGGTATTTTCTTTACAATTTTACTAAATTACAAACCGTCTCTTGGATAGGGAGAGAATCCTCCTTTAAGCTTAAAAACAAATACAGACATGTGGACTCAAAGCTGAAGATTGTATCTGTAGTATTTGTGTGTGTCTTTAAACACGTGTTTCAACCTGCCACCAGTAAAATTCCCATAAAATATATAACTAAGACAGGGCTTTTATGAGTCATGAACATGTAAAAGACTGAAAGTCCCCAAAAGGGAAGCTATCACATTCTTCTTTGGTAGTAAAGATGAACAGAGGAAGAATCTGGTGACCTGGGGTGAGTAAGGTCTTCTTGTGTTAAACTTCAACAGGACTAATCCTAAGGCAAAAATCTGACACACTTGATCATATCAAAATGGAAGTCTTTTTTTCAACTAAAACACCATGGTCAAATGGTAATAGATAAGTCTTATGACAAAAAGGGAAAGTATGTTTACAACATCTAAAAATGTCTAAAAACTGGCAAGGAATTAGTCTTTAGAATATACAAGAAAGTACTGTAAATCAGTAAGAAAAAGACAGCAATACAACAGAATAAGGAACAAAGGGTGAAAATAACAAATTTCCACAACAGGAAACTCAATAAGCTAACAAGCTTATAAAGAGTATTAACTAGAGAAATGCAAATTAAAATGAGATATAACTTTATACATATTAGACTAGCAAAAATTCAAAAGATGGGTAATGCTGAGGGCCAGCCCACTGGCCTAGTGGTTAAGTTTGGTGCGCTCTGCTTTGGTGGGTAAGTTTGGTTCAGTTCCTGGGCACGAACTTACACCGCTCATCGGTGGCCATGCTGTGGTGCCCATCCACACACAAAATAGAGGAAGATTGGCACAGATGTTAGCTCAGGGAGAATCTTCCTCAAGCAAAAAGAGGGGCCGGCCTGGTGGTGTAGTGGTTCAGTTTGTACACTCCGCTTCGGCAGCCCAGGGTTCGCAGGTTCAGATCCCGGGCATGGACTTAGGAATGCTCATTCTTCCACATAAAATAGAAGAAGATTGGCACAGATGTTAGCTCAGCAACAATCTTCCTCAAGCAAAAAGAGGAAGATTGGCAACAGATGTTAGGTCTGGGCCAATCTTCCTCACACACACACAAAAACAAAAGTAAAAAGAGGCAGATTGGAAACAGATGTTAGCTCAGTGAGAATTTTTCTCAGTGGAAAAAAAAGGTGAGTAATGCTAAGTGTCAGAGAGGAGGTAGGGTTCTAGTAGCCCTCATGTACTGCTAGTGACATTCTAGAAAGTATGCTAACACTGTTTTTTCAAAGTAAGCACATGCACGCCCTGTGGTCCAGCAATTCTGCTGCTGAGTATGTATCCACAGAAATTCCCACTCAGGTCTGTAAGTGGACAAGCATGATGATGTACACTGAAGCATTATTAGTGGTGGCAGAGTGTTCGGAGGTTACTAGACGCTGTCACTGAGCTTCCTTACTGCCTGTTTTTGAGAGTGGATGGGAAAATGTAGCAGATGCACATCACGAAATATTATGCAACAGTTTGAAGCAAGATTAGACGTACACATAAATGATGTGGACAAAGAAAACATATTGCAGAGCAAACGGTAAAAGTTCGAGAAGGATATAATGCAATAGCAGTTTTATAGATTAAAAATTATGCACAGAAAACAAGCAGCATTTTTAAAGAACAAATACAAATTAAGAGACACATTAAACACAACAGATTGATAAGCTCTGAGGTTGAGAAGGGAATGTGGCTGGAGAATAGGGGTAAAATAAAACAAATAAATAAACAAAATAAGAGAAGGGCCTTGAACTGACTAATGAGGACTGTGTGCCTTAATCAAGGGTACAGTTGACTCAACCATCTGAAACCAAATCATCTGAGATCCAAAAGTAGGGAAATGTGATTCTTATTCAAGATACCTTTTTTTTTTTTGAGCAAGATTAGCCCTGAGTTAACATCCGCTGTTAATTCTCATCTTTTTGCTGAGGAAGATTGGCCCTGAGCTAAGATCCATGCCCATCTTCCTCTACTTTATACGTGGGATGCCTGCCACAGCATGGCCTGATCAGTGGTGCGTAGGTCTGCATCCAGGATCCAAATGAGTGAACCCCAGGCCACCACAGTGGAGTACATGAACCTAACCATTACGCCACTGGGCCAGCCTCTCAATATACACTTTTGACATACATTGAGGTCGTAGGCTTTGATTCGAATGCAGCCATACTCAGTGACTGGTGTTTCTCAGGGGTTCCTGTCCTCATACTCATCATTTTACATGTACACTGCAAAGAAGAGAATACTCTACTCATGAACCTGCTCAATGTCCACCTATTTGATCTTATACCATTGGTCCTATACTAGGATGCATGCTGCCCTGGGACAGGGGCCCAGTATTAGAGAATTGTCTCTTTTTCCTCTAGGTAACACGGATGGAGTGTGTTCATCTCCAATGTAGTTTCAAATTAAAAGGGGCCTCATCCATTTGGTTCCACTAAATTCAAAAAATGCTACATATCATTTAAATTTCCCAGCTCAACCAATAATATATGTATTTGGTTTTAAGTGAGATACAAAGAAGACAGCCACATAGAACATAGTATTAAAAATCGTATCATTTAAATTTCCCAGTTTGGGGCCGGCTCCGTGGCTGAGTGGTTAAGTTTGCGCGCTCTGCTGTGGCGGCCCAGGGTTCAGATCCTGGGTGCGGACATGGCACGCTCATCAGGCCACGTTGAGGCGGCGTCCCACATTCCACAACTAGAAGGACCTGCAACTAAGATATACAACTATGTACGGGGGGTTTGAGGAGATAATGCAGGAAAAAAAAAAAAAGAAGATTGGCAACAGTTGTTAGCTCAGGTGCCAATCTTTTAAAAAATATATATATATAAATTAAAAAATAAATAAATTTCCCAGCTCAACCAATAATATATGTATTTGGTTTTAAGTGAGATACAAAGAAGACAGCCACATAGAACAGACGATAGTATTAAAAATCGTATCAATTAGCAGAAAAATTCCTAGGATGTTAAGAATTTGTCTAAATTACTTCACTAGGATAAACAAACGCATCAAGGAAGAAGAGAATCTCATCTTTCAACCATCATGAATCCACTTACTTTCTCCCCTTTCAGAAATGTAATCCGCGAAGAGTCTGCATTTCTTCTCTCCTCAAAGTCCTCTGTGACCTGAGCTGAATGACCCTGAGTATAGCACCTCACTGATGATTCATAGCTCAGGTCTCCACTGCGAGTGATAGGCACGTGCACGACACCCTCCTTCTCCTTCACTAGGAGCAAATCCTTGGCAAACTGCATGCTGGGCACTGGGTGAGCAGAAGGAAACATGGAAGTATTGTTAGCAGGAGACAGAGGGAAGTGGCCACGGCCCTCAGCAGCCCTCAGCAGCCATCTACCAGGAGGGTTCCACTAAGGGCCACCATAGGCTGGCAAACTAGAGATGGTAAGCCGATATCAAGGCATAGTTGCTGCTCTCAGGACAAGGAAACCGCTTCCACCGTGAGTGTGTTTCAAAAAAATAAAATAAATCAGCTTTGCACCTGTTTTTGCTCAGCTTCAAGATACTGTCACTATCTCAAATGCAGACAAGTAATGCAAGTAAAGAAATGCGCCAAGTGTAAGAGAAATTTTGGTAGAGACTTAAGTACTCAAGAAAGTTCACTTTCCTTCTAAGGCTACAAGAAGGAAAACAGCAGTGCAAGTCTGATGATAAATGGCCACTCACATTGGTCCTGGGCCAGGAAGACAACAGGGAAGAGTGGGGACCTTGGTAAAGAGGAAAGAACAGACCCTGTTTAGAGGGGGGTTGCTCCTCAGCTCCAGTCTTTTGTTGGCAGATCTTCCTATTTTCAAACGAAGCCAGAGATCTGGATTTTTACGTCATATGCCCTAAATTTTAAAATAGCAACCATTAAAATAGTAGAAAGAAATTCCATATGGGCCAAAACAATTGGGATCAAACAAAACACCTCCACATGCTGAATCTGGCCAGTGGACCCCCAGTCCGTGACTACTGCTGTTGAGGAGTCACCTCTCCTTTTGTAACCTGCATGGCCTCCAGGGAGGGATCGCAGCCAAACAGATTAAAAACAAGGGCTTTGGATTAAACAGGCCTGAATTTCCATCCCAGCCCTGTCACTAATTAGCTGCATGAAATAGAGCAAGTTACGTAGATTTTCTGAGCCTTGGTGTTTTTTTTTTTTTAAATATAAGTTGGATATGTTAATATCTAACTCATAGAATTGGGAGGATTGAATTTAATAAGACTATGTATGCCTGGTACTCAGTACAGTATCTGGTACATAGCAGGTGCTCAAATTTTGATAGGAATTATTATAATATGGCTTGTATTGCCCCCTATCTGCAGGCTTCTCAGTACAGAGGATCATTTTTTTCTCCTTGCTTTCCATAACGCCTATGGTAATGCTCTGCATTAAGACGTGTCCCTTTCCAAGATCAACATTTTGTTGGTTGCTGGTTATTAATTTCTTTCATTATTTTTTTTTTGATGACGAAGACTCGCTCTGAGCAAACATCTGTGCCAATCTTCCTCTATTTTGTGTGTGGGTCGCCGTCACAGCAGGGCCACCAACGAGTGGTATAAGTCCACACCCAGGAACTCAACCCAGGCCACCAAAGTGGAGCGCACTGAACTTAACCACTAGGCAATGGGGCCTGCCCCTGGTTATTAATTTCTAAATGAACAATACAAAGAGGCAGTCCCTCTAGTCATATGTCAAAGCCTCCTGTGGCAAAACCAGTCTTTGAGGCTGCAGGAGGTGGACCCAAAAGCTGTAGTCCTCTATTTCTTGACTGCATCCTGGATGTGCCCTGCCAAACCTGAAAGGAAGGGACAGGAAAGGTAAGCACCCGAGTGTTCTAGTCAACATGTAGAAAGAACTCCAACCTGCCCACTGCTCAGAACTGTTGGCGTTAGCAAAAATACAACAAACCTCTTATCTGAGCTAAGCCCAACAGTTACCATTTATTACTAAAGAAAAACCCAGAAGATACCTCTTAGAAGAGCAGCATGCCTAAAGGAAAATTGGCATGAGGCAATTTAGGCAAAAATTGGCAACAACTTGGCATTAGGCCTTGCACATTAATTGGTTAGGGCTCTGTCATCCAGTAAAATGGTCTGTGCTGTTAGAAGGTGGGTTGCAACAACATGACCTAGTGGAGGAGGGCAAAAGGAAGCCTGTTGCCAGGAAAAAAGCAACATAAGCAAGGAAGGTTTTCTGCTCACGGCTGATCGACACCTTGGATTGATTTTTCTTGCTGGCCCAACAGGCATCAAGTCAGAATAGAGTTAAAAGTGAAAAGTGGTAATGTTTGAGTTTTGTTATGTATTAATGAACTCCAAATTCCTTGTGAGCTGTAAAAGACTCCTTTTTTCTTCTTTAACAAGATATTAAACCTCACTCTATCCTTAACTGCAAAAAAAAAAAAAAAAAAAGAGAGACAGAGAAAGGGAAACACTTCTCTGATGCCTGCTGGGAAAGAGTCCCTGCCTTTGAGGAACCCCTAGGCCAGTGGGAGACTGAGGCAAGAGATGATGCAAAGACAAGAGGTGAGTTCAGGAAGAGGTTTATGCACGGGGTTTATGACAAACAAAGAAAGGGCCCAGGGGCCAGTCCCATGGCCGAGTGGTTAAGTTTGCGTGCTCCGCTGTGGTGGCCCAGGGTTTCGCCAGTTCGGATCCTGCGTCCAGACATGGCACCACTCATTAGGCCATGCTGAGGTGGTGTCCCACATGGAACAACTAGAAGGACCTACAACTAAAATATACAACTATGTGTTAGGGGGATTTGGGGAAAAAAAGGAAAAATAAAAAATCTTAAAAAAAAAAAAAAAAAGAAAGGGCCCAGCTCAGGTCACACATTGTGTTAGGGCTTTCATACATGTCATTCCATGTCATCCTCTCAATAACACTATACAACACAACAATCCCCACAGGAGGCAGGGGTGCTGGCCCTGGGGGGACAGTGTGCTGGACTGCAGAGTTTCTTCTCTTTCCACACCAAGGGAATGCATGAACATGGTATGGACATCGTTCCCTGAAGGCCCACAGGCTCATACGGTACGGTATAATACACTTATTATCAATATCGCTCCAAGAACATTCATCACACATGACCCAGTTTGTAGTTATCTTCTTATTTGTGTAAGTCTTGTGTCCTTAAATAGATTGTGGGACTCTGCTCTCCTCTCCTCTGTAAGCCACACAGTGCTGAGTACCAGTCTTAGACACGGAAAAAGTAATCTTCTTAGTAACTGACAAAGTAAGTGCAAATGCCACTGCATGGAATGCGCTGGCCTCTTTATGGGCAACGGTTAAGCCGGAGATTTAGGAGAAATCCTGCCTCTGGTTCTTTCAAGTTAATGAATAGGTAGGACACAGCTGCATACACAGAGGTGTGCTGCAGTAGTGGCTACAAGGCCTTTCTTTCCTTGCTTGGCATTCCTCAGTCTAATTCCAGGTACCAGAGCAGAAGAGAACAATGAAAACAGGAAAATGTTCTGAGATGAGCTACCGAGATAATTTAAGGGCCTGAAATCAGCCTGGAGGAAAAAGATGAAGGGAGCTAAGATCACTTGGGAAGGCTGAAAGTTTAAGGATCAGAAATGTGAAACATTGTTATACAGAGGACAGTGGCCAGCTAAAACTGCAACATGAAAAGTCAGCATGGTAGGGTATAAAACCACAAGATTGGACTTGGATAGACTAGATCTGGGTTTTAACTCTGGCTCCATTACCTCCTTACCACCTGATTTTAAATTATTCAACCTCAGTTTCACAGGTTGAAGAGCTTGTAAGGATTAGAGATAATGTAAGATTTTCTAGCCCAGAATGTGCACATTGAAGGGACTCAACAAAAGTTAGCAATTACTAGGAAGAAGGATAAGTGACTGAAGGAAGCTCTGAACACTACAATGGGTTACAAAAATAGGTTTTGAGATTTCTCTCTCTGGGATAAATTCTTGACTGAATATATATTGTTGTAGCCTTCCTGAAAGATTATATTTTGTTTAACACATTCATTTTCTAAGTTTTCAACCCTAATGCCCATCAATAAAATATGGAGAACAGTCTAAACGGAATCCTCTCTGTTGATCATAGTGCAACGAAGTCTGTGGTGTTACTGGAGTCCCACTGGAAATGTGATAAATTACAGTTGTGTTAGGAGGAAACGAAATTAACATGTAATAAAATCTACTATGTGCCAGTACTAAGGTAGGTATTTTCCCATATTTTATCTAATTTAATCTTATAATAGTCTTGTAAGGTAGGATTTTCACTATTTAAGGATGAACAAAATGAGGCTCAGTAACCCTAAGGCAAGGCCTAAGGCCAAAGTGCAAGGAAGTGCTGGGGCTGAGATCACATTTTAGGACTTCTGATTTTGCATTCACTTTTCACGGCATCAGAGGGAAATTAACTATTCTTTTATGCAGAAGAATAAGAAGTCTTCTTGAGAATAAAAAGAATATCTGAATTTTCTTTTTCTTGTTTAGCTTCATTAAGGAAAAAAATATCCCACAGAGACTACTGCTGCACCAAATAGAACCGTTTAGTGCAGTGCAAAGAGTGTGGACTTGAGAATGCATGTTGGTTCCTCCATATACTAGACTTTCAGGGACATGTTTACTCCCCTCAGTCTCAGTCTCCTTATCTACAAAACAGATACCAAAATAAAACCATGGGATTATGAGCAAATGAGATAATGTTTAATAGATCACTCTAAACTCTGACGTAACCTACAATATCAAATAGTACAATTGTTATAATCTTGTTCATAGTTAAAAAGTTACCATTTTATGAATCACAAACCTAAATGTAAAACATAAAACTATAAAACTTCCAGAGGAAAACAGAGGAGAAAATCTTTGTAACTTTGGGTTAGGCAAAGATTTCTTAGATACAACACTAAAGGCATGATTTACAATAGAAATATCAATAAATAGGACTACTGCAAAATGACAAACTATTTTTCTTTGAAAGACATTGTTAAGAGAACAAAAACAAGCACCAGATTGGGACAAAACATTTGCAAAACACAAATCTTTGTCCAGAATCTATAATAATGCAATGATAGAGGGAGAAAAACAACCGAACTAAAAAACGGGGAGGGGCAGGCCCTGTGGCCCAGTGGTTAAGTTTGCACGCTCTGCTCCGGTGGCCCAGGGTTTTGCCAGTTCGGACTCTGGGCGCGGACATGGCACTGCTCGTCAAGCCATGCTGAGGTGGTGTCCCACATGCCACAACTAGAAGGATGCACGACTAAAATATGCAACTGTGTACTGGAGGGCTTTGGGGAGAAGAAGGGAAAAAAATGGGGAAAATATTTGAACAATATTTGGCCAAAGAAGATATATGGATGGCAAGTAAGCACTTGAAAAGATCTCAGTGTTATTAGTCATTCACTACATACCTACTGGAATAGCTAAAAAACCTCACAAAAACCTGACAATACCAAATGTTGGTAGGAACATAGAGCAAGAGAAATTCTCATACACTGCTGGGTGTAAGGCAAAATAGGTACAGCCATTTTAGAAACCAGGGTGGCAGTTTCTTATAAGGTTAAACAAGCACCATATGATCCAGCAACCCCACTCCTAAGTATTTAACCCAGAGAAACGAAAACCTAGATTCACACAAAAACCTATATGAAAATGTTTATAGCTACTCCATTCATAATTGCCAAAACCTGTAAACAAGTCAAATGTCATTCAACAGGTGAATGGATAAGCAAATGGTGGTACATCCATACAACAGGAAACTACTCAGCAATGAAAGGAACTAAGTTCTCATACACGCAACAACTCGGATGACTCTCAAGTGTAGTATTCTAAGTGAACGAAGCCAGACTCAAGATGCTACGTACTACATGATTCCATGACATTCTGAAAATGGCAAAACTTTAGGGACAGAAAACAGATCAGTGGTTGTCAGGGCTCAGGATGGGAGACAGGTTGAGTATAACAGGGCACCACAGAATTTTGTAGGGTGCTGGAACTGATCAACATCTTGACTGTGGAGGTAGGCACACCTCTGTATGCATTTGTCAAAACTCATCGAACTGTACACTAAAAAGGGTGAATTTTAATTTATGTAAGTTAGACCTTAATAAACCTAGCTCTAAAATAAGATACCATTTTGGACATATGCATATGGATATATATACATAAAAATACATGCATTATATATATACACATGTATTTTTTTCTCTTGAAGGATACACACAACATAAAACCTGGTTAAAATGGTTGTCTCTATGGAGAGGACCTGGAGGATTGGGAGAGAGGGGTAGAAGGAAATCTTAATTTTCATAGTAACCTTTTTTGCCACTTGATTTTTTTACCATATAAATAAATTATTTTTAAATAAACAAAAACATTAAAGATTGTCCTGCTGGGCTGCCTTTTCCTTTGCTGGCGACTTTTCTATCATTGGAAGAGTTTAATCATGGGCTCTATGGCCAACTACTGGGGACACTGATGAGGTGGAAGGTTTGATTTGCTCTTCACCCAACTCCAGAATCTGACAATTCTAAATTTCATCAATTCTTCTCGAGAAGCAGCTGTCCTTTTCTGTTCATCCTCATGTTGCTTAGGTTAGATCTTCAGGGGTGGCTGATGTTTTGTTCACATGCCTGTGTCTATTACATCATCTACAGGACTGCCGGTACTAGCTTCCTAAAACAGAAGTCACACCACTCCTCTGCTTAAAGCATCTGTTGCTCCCCTCTGCTTATCAATTCCTTAGGCTGGAACATAAGACCTCTTTGACCTTGACTTCAACCTGTCCTTCCGCTTCATTTCCTTCTGTTCGCCTCATGCCGGGCTCAAAGCAAAAGTAAGCATCTCACTGTTTTCCAAATACGCATCTTCCAAAATTTTATATCTCATGTATACTGTACCTCTCCATTGGACAAAGCTTCATTCTATCCATTAGATAAACTCCTATCACACCTGAAGACTCTGCTTAAATATCATCTCCTGTGTGAAATCTGATTCTTCCACACATAGTTACTCTCTCTCCTCGACTGCTCACTATCTACTCAGTCTCCTCTGCTCCCATAGTACTGGATTTATAGCACTACTGGGTCATTTATCATAATACAGTCTAATTTTTCTGTTTGAGTCTGCTCCCTCCACTGAATGTTGAACTTCTTGAGGACACAGCCAAACTAAGGCTTATACATATTTTTGTGCCTAGCAGAGTCCAGAAACATGAATGATTATGTCTCACATATTTCTGTGTAAAACTGTGTGCATGCACCTGTATACACACACACACACACACACACACTTCTTGAGTGAGAAAGTGAATGAGTTCTAATGTCATACACACAGAAGTTAAGGAAAAAACAGAAATATAGTCTGAGCCACAAGCTGGCATCCCCAATCTCTTACCATCCTGGTATGTGTCATTAATTGCAATGACAGCCTGGAAGGGTTTGGTCAGTTCGGCCCCTTGTGCTGAGCTGAGGAAAACCACAAATGTCTCCAGCCCTTCAATTACTGGATACTGAGTGTCATCCAAGATAGTCAAGGTGCAATACTAGAAGAAAAATCAGGGTAACCAGACTTAATGCGCGATCATTTCACAATACATACAAAAATTGAATCATTATGTTGGACACCTGAAACTAATGTATGTCAATTATATCTCAATAAAAAAAATTTAAAGAAATTTAAGAAAAGAAGAAAATCAAAACAAACCTTAGAGAACACCCAATACTCAACACTCATTTGCCTTTGGGAGATAGGACAAAGGTGACAATGCCTTTCTTTGGTGGTCTTAAAGTAAATTGTTTTAATTTATAAAATGATAATCTCTTTATCACACACCTTAGATGTTTTGTTTCTAGATATTTACATCAAATAAGTGCAGTTTCTATCCTAAATCTGTGGTGCTGGATATTAGATGCTGAAATGTCACTTGGAGAGTCTGTAGAAGATCGTTCTAAGTGTGTCCTCTTGTCTGTATGTTTGTGTTTTTGAAGAAAGGGCAGATCCTAATATTGCAAGAGGAGTTTAGAGTCCTCCAGAGAGTCTGGAAAGCAGACCAGAAACAACACAGATCCATCAGCCTTTGACCCCTGTATGCTCACCTGCTCAGTGACACCTGGCCCGAACTCCACCTTCCTAGAGCTGGGAACGTAGTCAACTCCTGGAGTGGCAGAAGCGGGGTCCGAGGGCCGCGTGGCACACCAGACAGACGTGAAGGTAGAAAGGTCAGTTCCATGGCGGATAACTGGAATCTTCACTGTGCCTGAAGTGAGATTCAGAGAGATTGAGCCAGAAAATCAGTGGGGTTTTCACAGCAACGTTCTCCCTGACAGCAGCAGCTTCAATCCGCCAGCTTGTCTAATCCAGCTTCAGTGATGTGCCCGTGCTCCCTCTGAGGGAGGCTGACAGGTATCACCATCTTTCTTTTTACTGTCACTAAGATCAACAGCAGACCTGGAGGAAGGCCTCACGGAGGTGATGCCGGAGAGCCAGCTCTTTGGAGAAAGTGTTTTCGTGACTTCAGAAGGAGACTGTTCACAGGAGAACAATGAACTTCAGGGGCGAGGGTCCATTGATAAACCACCCAAGTCTATTTAGAGAGAAGACACTCAGAGACTAGGGCCTCAGGGATGAGCTGGAAAATAGTCAATTAAGGAAGAACCAGCTGGGGGACTCTGTGGGGCCTGAAGCTGAATGTTCCTAATTAAATGTTCCTAACTAAGTTGATTTCCTTACTTTATCCAAGTGGTGCACACATCATTACTTAAGCCATATGTCCTTACTGCTTATCTTAGGAATGAAGCTCATCTTCTGGTCCACTGTGACATCATACTTTGTAGCGTCTTAATGATATACATGTAGATTTTTGGCTATTTTCACAATCAAGGTCAGAGAAAAGCTACACCATCAATCATATTTTTCTAGCCAATAAGCTGCGAGGTGACAAGTCTTCACAGCTAGGCATTGGGTGTAGGGGGAAGGAAACGTGGTATAGTAGAAAGGTCCGGGTTCTAATCCCAGCTCTGCCATATTAGCTGCTGATCTTGATGATTTCTTTAACCTCTCTGGGCCTCCTTTTGCTCTTCTATATAATGTTATCTCTTCCAGAGAAGAGTAAATGAGAATACATGAATGTCCAGGGCATGGTACTTGGCATTCAGCAAGGGCTCAAAAATACTAGTTCCCACTACATCTGAGAATATCTCCTTCAAAGAGGTGGAAGGCCTTGATCAGGTGGCTCAGATCAGTAGATACTCAGCATAGCTGTTGCCCCTTCTGGCAGTATGTCTGCCAGCAGCATGAAGAAGACTTTGAGACCCTTGTGGGGCCAAAAGAGGGAAGTACCCTAGGTCTCTGAACACCATGTGGAAGAAATCTGCCTACTGATTGCTTTGGGCTATTATATGAATGAGAAAGTTCCATTTGTTAAGACACTGAAACTTAGGAATTTGTTTTAGCAGCTAGCAGTACACAAAGTAACTTTCCACCATCCTCGACAGATCACATTTCCCTCCTTTACAAGCCAAAATGCTCTGCACCACGCCCTCCCTCTGGACTACAGAGGTCAGCCAATGAAGCTCTAAGCCAGAACCCTCCCTGCCATCAGTAAGTGGAGCAAGAAAAGTGGATGGAACTCCCTATTCTTCATGACCTTCCATTATTGGTCTTGCTGCCTAGTATTACATAGTGCCTCAGACCGACAATGATGTCACTGAGGAATGGCATTCTTAATATCTTAAGGATATTCTCAAACCTAAGAGGAAATTGTTCAAGAAAGGGATCAGGAGATTGGTGATGGAACCCCAGAGATGCTCCCCATTACCTGCATCCTCGCTGACAGTGAAAGCTGTGTTGCCCAGGGACACAGTGGAGGCATCATTGGGACCATTAATGAGCACCTTGGCTGACGCCACCCTTCCGATGCGGGCATTATCAGAAGCATCTGCCAGGGCAATCTCAAACTCTTCTTCCTCTTCATATTCACTATCATCAATAAGCATGACATCACAGGTGGACATGATGACACCAGGCCCGAATATCACACGACTTTCAGCAGACATCCCTCTAGATTTAAAATCAGATCCTGATTCTAGAGCATAGAGGCTACTGCCCATAGCTGACTTAGGAATTGTGTAACAAATTGCAGATACAATGCTGCTTGAATCCCCTGAAATACAAATGGCAAGAAAACCACAGCATTTGAGTGAGTGCTTCTCAAATTTTAAAATCTCTGGTAATTTAATTAGTTTGGCTCCCTCTGACACATTCCATTACTATTTCTCTTCAAACTCTGACATGAAACCTTCCTGCATTGCAGTTTCTTAAGCCTGTGGCATAAACCACTTGAGGATGTAATATACCCCAGATACTTCACCAAACGACTGAAAATGGATTTCCTCTTCTGTGAATTTTGTGCTCAGTTAATTCATGAGACTCATTGCCCACCACCTAAGACCACAGTGGGTGGGAAGATAAGAGACATATTTGGTACTTTAAGTAGCAAAGTAATTGTGTCCTGAAGGTAGTTCGAAGAGCACAGTTCGCTGCCTTTCTGAATAAACTTCTGCACTTTAATTCCCAGGGAGAAACAATCTTGCTTAAAAAAAGAAAGACAAAACAAAATAAAACCTGCCTCTCTGTACACATGACTTTACTTAGTGCTGCCACTTGTCTGGGTGACAGCTTGTTCTGGGCCTGGCTTGCTGGCCCAGAGCAATCAATGGGGCTTGCTTGTTTTCCAAGTGGCATCACCAAGGGTTTGCGCTGTCTATGGTGTTTGTTACACTCATACCCAGTCAGTAGATTCAATAAAAAACCTGACATCATCACTTACAGTCATGTTGCGTCTTTGAATGGGGATTTAATTTCCATGTGTTTGAAAGTCTCAATATTGCGCAATCATAAACCCACATGATCTTTGTTTCGATTTTCATCTCCTCAAGAGTTGCCCTTTATTTCTTGCACACAGTTTATTTCTCATCTGAGCTCTAGATGTGACACTCACATAGGGAAATCTTTAAACACATTTTTGGCCTCCAAGAACTAAGATGGACAGCCAGTTCTGACAAACTGTAACTTCCCTCCTTGACCAAGGCTAATAAATATTTTATGGATTGGGTGATTGATTAAGAATCCTGAGTTGTTCATGAATAATTTGCAAGGCCAAATATAACTAGTCTTCTAGTGCCATTAAAGAAGAAATGGGAGTGCTAACAACTTGAACTAGGAAGAGAAGCCTTCTGATAGTACTCACTAGAGGTGGGATCATCGTTGGGGTTGTGCTGGGGATTTAGGTGAGTTAATACAGGTGAAGTACTTCCACACATGAGTTAACACGGTACATGAGCACTTGGTACATAAAAAGGACTCAGTAAATGTTAGCTATTATTACAGCTCCTTGTCACCTTTAGCGCCAACAGACCTTTTCTTTCAATAGGTGCAAACAGAAAACCAGCACTCTCGTTGACCCGGTAGGTCTTCTTATCAAATTCTAATGTGGGTTCGTCCTCAGTGTCATTGATAATGACCTTCGCCTGGGTGAACTCTCCTAATAGGGCATATGCTGGCATGCTGAGCTCTACGGTGAAACTCTCGATGTTCTCAAATATGTCATCATCATTGATGACGATGGTGCAGGATTTGGTATCCTCTCGCTCATCAAACTGCACCTGTCAAAGGAGAGAACAAAGAGTTAAGCTGTGCTTCAGCTTCTCCTGTTCTGCTCCCCCAGAGCATCATGGGAAAAGAGGACTCAAGTCCAGTGGGCAGAGCACTGAATGAAGTAGCTGGTCCTTCATCCTCAACTTCCTGCTGTATTACCTGGAGGACTTGGCTACCTCTTCCCATTTTTCACCTGTATATTGTGGCTGATTTACTGTACAGGGACACGGAGGGCAAAGACATATCCTACCGTTCGGTAGGCACAGAAAAACATGTAGGTAACTATTCATAGCCTGTTTTGTTAACTCACTTGGGATAGCAAGAGGCATTTGATTACTCAGGTCCCTTTCTATTTGTGGCAAGTTTGCCTCGAAAGATCTTTGAACTTAGAGTGTGAAGTTCTGACTTTAAGTCCTGGTTCTATTACTTCCAAGCTGGGTTAGGCTATGAAACTTTACAAACATCAGATTTCTCATCAGCTAAATAACAATAAGAATTCCCCCAGTTCACATACTTATTGGGAGGACTTAAGGAGACAACGTAAAATGAAAGTGCTAAATATATTTTAAAGAACTGAACAAATCCAAGATATTATCCTTATTACCATCACCATATTACTTGTACTATCAAAACTGTCATAGAATCTCAGTGTACTAAATAGTGCAGTTTGAATTCAGAGAAAGTTACATTATGAACAAGCCAGACTGAATTTAACTTTATATATGACTAAATCCTTTGCCAGTAAGATGGGCTAGATCTATAATGTGAATGAATTTAGCCTGGTACGAAAGAGAAGAATTATTTTATGCGTATACAATTGTGAACTTACAGGGATTTATTCTGGTTTTACTTTGTCTAAAAAAGAAGATAAAGATAAAACTTTCAAATGGACCCAGGGCTATGGACTTGTCCAAAACTGAAAGGGCAGGAAATGAGCCTGGATTGCGCTTTGTGTAAATGGAGACAGCTAAAACGTGCAAAAATAGTCATAAACCTCTAGGGACACACAAATCTGAAAAACATATAATTTTCTTCAATAGAAAATTATTATTCCATATCTAATCAACGAATCAAATTAAGTTTCACTAAGCTCCACATTTCAAAACAGCCCCAACTAAATGAAACACTGGATAGATCTCTACTTATGATCTAGAACACACTGCCTTTTGTCTCTCCTTGAAAAACACAAGTACATGCTCTTTCTTATCTTTGCTAAAAGACTTCTCAGCTTATCTTTCCTAATTCCTCCTTGAAAGTTGACATAAGAGGCCTTAGCTTAGTCTAGCTGAAATGCCTCAAAGAGAGAGCCCATTCTTCTTTACAGAGATTTACGTTGCTATAAGAATAATGAAATTGCTTTGAAAAAACACTTAATAAATACCTAATAAGTGCAAGGCATTGTGCCATACACAAAAGACGACAAATACTGGGCACCCTGCCATAAAGGAGTTTTCTCTAAGTCCCCCTCCTTTCTCTCTTGCTTTCACTCTCTCTTTTTCCTCTCTCACACCCTGGCATAATTACCACCACCGTAACATGGAGACGTGCAGATTTATTTCTCTGCTCCAGAACTCCTCTCTGGAGTCTCTGGCACTTCCTGCCACCCTATATAGCTGTCATCTTATTGTCTCTAAGGCAACTCACACTCAACCTGTCCAAAGCAGAGTCAAGATGACCGCCTTGTCAAACCTGCTCCTCCTATGGTGTCCCTTCTTAGCAAGAGGCCTCACCATCCATCTCACCCTTCTACCCCACTGTCTAATCCACTGTGAAATCCTATCAATTCTTACTCATCTGTTGAATCCATCCACTTTTCTCCACATTCACTTTATAATTGAAGCCCAAGCCCCCATCACCTCTCACCCAGCCTACTCCACGAGCTTCCCAACTGGTCTCCCATATTCCCGCTTTCCTCTCTTCAGGTACAGAAGGTGAGGAGAGAGGAAGGGTTAGGATATCAGAGGCCAAGTGTAGAACATGAGGCTTTGGAGACTGATTTTTGGTCATTAAGCAAAATGTAAAGACCAAGAAGCTGGACAACAACTTGACCTTTGGCAGTTAAAACTTCACTGGAGACTATACTGTGAAAAACAAAGTCCCGTGGGAAGAGAACATAGGAAGACTATTTGAGGAAGGATGCCAATGGAAAGGGAGGTGGGGTAAAAAGAAGAGGGAAGGTACCGCAGTAGCCTACAACCACGTCCCAACCCTGGCTGGCAGTTTGAGAATCAGAGTCCCCCTCACCCACCTACCTGGCCAGCATACTCCACGTAGTCCTGCTGCCCAGGTTGGGAGCTGACCCTGGAGCTGGAGCTGGCGGTGCCTTGTTTGGTGCGACAAAGGACGATGGCATACTGGTTCAGGTTCCCAGTCCTCTGCACTGTGACGCTGACAGACCCCGCCTTCTCGCTGACATTGTAGCTAGAAGCACACAATAAGGCAGTCTCTGAAATTCCGCCCCAGGGCCATGAAGAATCCACTTGTTTAATACCTGTCTCTTCTGTTTGGTTATTGGTTTCAGGCAGTTCAGAGAAGAGGAAGTTTGGTTCCTTTAAGAAGCCAGGTTGTAAACTGACAGAACCTGCTCACCTGGGATAGTCACAGCACTGAGTGACCAAGGAAGCTGTGGATGCAGAATCTACCTGCCCTGTTTTCAGAGAGTTGAAAGTCATTCAGAAGATGGACAGCACATACGAGCTATGCACTCAAACAGAGAAATGACAAATAGTCTCTCTCTAATGTGGCAGAGTAATTAGAATAGGCCAGTGGATTCTTAGGGAGAAAGGGGCACGGAAGGCAATTAATGACTTATCTCAGGTGGGAACTGACTGCCCCAGGTCTCAGGAAGTGTATGAAGGAGCCAGGGCAGTGCCAGAGGTAAGAAAACGAGAATCGGGCCTAGGTAACAAAGGTGTTTAGACAAATGGAGCTTTATGACAATGGGGGAGTGACAGGGTACAATAGGCTGAATGTGTGTCCCCTACAATTCATATGTTGAAATCCTAACCCCAATGTGATGATATTAGAGGTGGGGGCCTTTGGGAGGTGATTAGGTCATGTGGGTGGAGCCCTCATGAATGGGACTAGTGTCCTTATAAAAGAGACCCCCGAGAGCTCCCTTGTCTTCCCGCCATGTGAAGACACAGCAAGAAGACAATCATCTATGAACCCGGAAGTGGGTCCTCACTAGACACCGAATCTGCCAGGACCTTGATTTAGGACTTCCCAGCTTCCAGAACTGTGAGAAATAAATTTCTGTTGTTTGTCAGCCACCAGTCTACGGTATTTTGTTATAACAGCCCAACGAACAAAGACACAGGGTTAACTTAGCTTTCTGCTAGGAATTTGAATCGCTTTTGCAAAGTAGGAGGCAAACTATCCACATGCTATTAATTCATATTAAGTCTCTAGGTTTAGAAAAGCCACCGGTGAGTGGGGCCTGAGCTGGGCTTTGTTTCTTGTCACTGAGGACAGGCACTGGAAGGCATTGTGTCTTGGCTGCTGCCATGGTTGCAGGCAAAGTGTCACTGAGAGGTTAGTGCTCATGGCCAGCTGTGGAACCCTCTGTACTGTTCATTAAATGTTAGAGAGTGTCCAGAAAAAGTGATCAGTTGTATTCCATTTAAGTAATTTTGAAGGAGATACAAACAAGAGGTAAACAACAACAAAATATTACATATATAAAAACTGATTCTAATTTTCCACAAATTCTCCAAGTTTGTGTGAGTAAGGGTGGACTAGCCTACATCTGAGACACATGAAATCAAGTTTGCACATTTTCCTTTTTTCCCCTCAAGTTGCAATTTTCATCTGAATTATCATGAGGGTGATTTCTTAGAAAAGTGAGTCTCTGATACGTAGATTTAAAGATTATTTCCCCTGCAAAAATTATAATCCCAGTTACAATTTAATTTATAAAATCAGTACTGTGCTTGCCCGCCTTTACCAAGTGGTGCCTGTGTGCCTCTCTAACTCCCCAACGGACTGTGAAAGCATTGTCAAGAGCCGTCTACATTAAGCTATGAATTTATCCCTAACGATATACAACCCTATGAACACCAAAGGAGCTGGGCGAGAATTGAAGCTGGAGAAGAGACAATGTACACGGAAGGCAAAACTATTGTTATTGTGGGCCAGTGATTATTTTCAGAACTTGAATGTATATTTTTTTTTCCTATCACTTCTACCAGACTATCCTCTAAAACTTGAAGACAGAAGCAAGAATACTTGCAGGACAGGTAGTAAAACACAATGGCTAAGATCACTGGGCTTAAATCCTGGTTTTACTGCTTATTAGCTGTGTGACTTTGGGTAAGTTAGTCAACCTCTTTCTGTCTCTATTGCTTTGTTGTTGTGGGGACAAGAATAGGACTTGTCTCACAATTGTAAGTACTAAACAAGATGATGTATGTCAAGTATGCAGGACATTACTTGGTATATACAGTATTCAAGAAACATTTGGTGTGATTATTATTTTCACCACTGTTATCACTGCACCATCATCATCAAATGACTAGGGCCCAACCCCAGGGTGCTTCATCTTGATTTCCTCTGCTTAAATGAGTCATTTCTCAAGAAGGAACACACAATAACACTCATACCTGGTATATTTAAAGCTGATGAGGGACCACTGGATATGGAAGACATTGTCACGGACCACATTTGGTTTACTGTCTTTCACCAGAAACTGAAAACTATCCATCATCTCACGGATCTTCTCCTCATGCAACATATACCGAATCAACCCCAAGTTCACATCCTCTGAGAGAAAAAAAAGACACTGTGAATTAACCCAGGGATGTAAAGACAGCCTCACAGATTCCCACATCAACTCACCCAGGTTATTTGTCTAATGGGTTACAGACAGAACTTACTTTCCCCCAAACAAAAAGAAATAATAGTTTGTTTTTTTTTAAAGATTTTATTTTATTCCTTTTTCTCCCCAAAGCCCCTCTGGTACACAGTTGTATATTCTTCGTTGTGGGTCCTTCTAGTTGTGGTATGTGGGACGCTGCCTCAGCGTGGTTTGATGAGCAGTGCCATGTCCGCGCCCAGGATTCGAACCAACGAAACACTGGGCCGCCTGCAGCGGAGCACGCGAACTTAACCACTCGGCCACGGGGCCAGCCCCAAGAAATAATAGTTTTAAAAATAAATGTTTCTGCCAGACTTTAAAATAAGATCCCATAGCTTTGTGTAACAAAAGACCTGTCCTTACATATAGGAAGTACCCTTACACTGTTGTAAAATGAGAATCCCAGGGTCTTGGCCAAAAAGCACTCTAATAAATGTCTACGGAATGTTAGAGGCAAATCTGAGGGATGACAGAGACAAGTTTTTGACCCCATCCTCTGTGTGTATCTGCTCGTACACACTCCCGTTTCCTTCTAAATAAGGTTCTTTGAAAGGTATGCACTAACAAGAAAAGCAGGGGCTGGATTAAAACAGCCCCTACACAAGGCAGATGAAACGGGGCTGGGAGGGAACACAAGACCGAGGACAAGGAGAAAAAAGGAAACATGGTGCATGAATTGTAAGATGCGGTTTTGCAATGACTGCTCCTAATCAGGTCCATCCTCAAAAGAAGTCTAGAAGAGTCTGACAAGCCTATAAGAAACTGAAACATAAAATGATCTGCTTGATGTGTTTCAAAACAGGAAAATATTTCTATTGAGCAACCTACCCATGTCGATTTTAATTTCTTTGCTGAAGCTTTAAAAAACCACCCATAACTCTTAGAGAGCAAAACTAAATCACACAAGACCACAGATCTTTCATAAAGTCTGGCAGTTGTTTTCAGTTTTTGTTTTTTAAGAAAACCAAGCAGCATCATGTGATCCTTTCCAGAAAACCTGGCCAAAACCTAAAGCAAACTGGGAGCTGAGGAAGCACGGGACAGCAGTCCCCGCTTATCCGCGGGTTCACTTTCCACCGTTTCAGTTACCCACGGTCAACCGTGGTCTGGAAGCAGATGAGCCTCCCTTTGACACACTGTCACAGGGTCAGCAGTGGCCTGACGCTACATCACATCATTCACTTTACATCACTCAGCTCACTTCATCTCATCACACAGGCACTTTATTATCTCACTTCACAAGAACAAAGGTGAGTGCAGTCCAATAAAATATTTTGAGAGAGAAAGAGAGGGAGACCACATTCGTGTAACTTTTATCACAGCGTATTGTTATAACTCTTCTATTTTATTACTATTGTTGTTAACTTTACTCTACCTAATTTATAAATTAAACTTTATCATAGGTATGTGTGTACAAGAAAAAACAATATATATAGAGTTCTGTACTATCTGTGGTTTCAGGCATCCACTGGGGGTCTTGGAATGTATTCCCAGCGCAGATAAGGGGGGACTACTGTAAAGATGAAATTTCCTTTGCCATAATACAGAGTAATGGGAAAAAAATCAGAAGAAGTAAAATTCAAAGTTTGGTGGTTAGACACCAAAAGATCTATTTATTTGCAAATAGGTTACTTGGGGGTAAGTAGCACCAAGTGGTTGTGAGAAAGATGGAGGAGGCAGGGAGAGGAGCATTGGAATAGATTTCTCCCATTTCTCAGTCCCGAGTCCCACCCTGTGTGAAAGTCACAGCAGCTCTGCCAGGCTGCAGCTTGTTCTCCACATAGCCATGCTTGGGGCCCATCGTTATCTCGTAGACAAGCTGCGGGTCCTCCGTGTCCGGGTCCATGGTCAGCAGTTCCTTCTTGGTGATCAGGTTGGTTGCCTGGAATAGAAACCCATTATATTTAACTCCTGAGGTGGGAATAAAGCAGGAACAAGACCCTCTGACTCAGATTTAATTCAGTTCAACAATGATTTACTGAGTGCATTTGCTGCACGGAAAACTCTGTCAGGATTGGAGAGGGTATGAGGACAGAAACCATCCCAGCCGCTGCCCTTAAGGTCGTCACCCTTTATTGGGAAAGAAAGGCCCATGAGCAAGGTAATTGTGGCAAGAGCTATAATGGTAGATACAAAAAGAGTTCTATATACTTTTGGGAGCGGGAGAGATTAACTCCATCTGGGTTGGGGAAGGAGGGATTTGAGGTGGTGGGATTTGCATTTGGCTTTTGGAAAGAAGGTTGGACCTTCGAAAGAATGACACAATACAGGGAAGATGGCCACCGTGTACCTTACAGGGGTCAATTACCATGCTTGAAATTGAGTAAAATAAATATATCATACCCCAATATTGTTCAAATATATGGCTTAACTTTAATTCACTCATTCATTCATTCAACAAATATTTAGTGAGGGCAAAGCTTTTAGAGAAAAAAGGAGGTGGTCAACAGTATTAAATGTTGCCAGATTTAGTAAAATAAGGACTTGTAAGTAACATTTGAACTTGGCAAAGTAGAGGTCATTGCTGACTTTGGTAAGAGTGACTGCAGTAGGGTAGGAGTAGGAGGTAGAAAACCAATTGGAGAGTGTTGAGAAGAGAATGGGATGGTTCTGAATATGGAGAAAAAAGTTTAATAGAGCATGAGAAGAATTTGTACTAATTTTGTTTCATATATTTTACAAAGCCTAACTAGTTCAGTGGAAAGCTATACACAACAGCTACATATACAACCAACTAATCAGCTCCATGGAGATGAGAAAATCCACATCCTAGAGGGAACATCACACTCAAAAGTAAGAAATCAGTTCCCAGACTGAACTGAAGAACTGTGTGTGTTTGGGTGAAGATGGGGACTTCATGCTTGACGTGTTACCGGGTGAGAATTACGGCATATCTTAAAATGACCAAATTGGGATTCAGGAGGAGAAAGAAATTTCTAAAGTAGAATTCCTCTGAGGATGCCACCTACAAACATACTCACTTCCTTCCCATCTATGGCACAGTCCAGATGTTTCCCCAAATCCATCCTTCCCTTCTTCTAGTTAACAAGCTTTAGCTGGGTACCTAGCTGTGCAGCTAGAGACTCTCCCAGCCTCCCATGCAACAGATGGGGCCATACGACCAATTTCTTGCCAAAAGAATATGAGTGCAAGTGATGCATTTAATTTCTATACCACTTGCTTAAAATGAAGTTCCTTATCCTCTCCTTCTCTGTTTCCTCTTCCTTTGGGCTAGAATATTGATGAACAACTGGAGAGGTTGGGCTGTGCCTTCAATAGCAAAAATTCAGTGATGGCAGAACACTAAGAAGGAATCTCCTCCTCTGAATCGTCATGTAGAGCCCTAGACTGCCCACTTACTTCCACCCTACATGTGAGGAAGAAAAAACCTTTCTACCTTGTTTGAGCTACAATATTTTGATTTTTACAATATTTCATTTTGTAAGAACATCTTAAACTATATATAATCCTAACCAAACTCATGGAGCTCATCAATCTTAGGAAAATCAGCTTACTTAGGGAGAGAGAAACATGAGTTGAATGGAGTTTTATTCATAAGTTATTATCACGAATGAGGATACAGCCCAAGTTGGCTAGCGTGACTACAGCAGATAGAAAGGCCTTACCTTGCCATCCATATACTCCAGCCATTGGAGCCCCAGGTTGGTAACAATTCTAGGGGTACCATCATCTACTGGGAGGATGTCTACTAGGAACTGCTGAGGTGCTGCTGTCATCAACTGTGAGGAAACCAAAAAAGAGAACTCATCATTCACAGACATCTGAAATATGTCAGGGCCAGGACCTACAAAGCTGGAACCCCTGAAATCTGCTGATACTTCAGAAAGGGCAACTGAGCCGATTTCCATCGCTTATCACCACTGAGCATGAGGTTTAAGGGAGAATGCAGACTGATTAAGTGGGAACAACATGAGAAGAAAAGCAAGACACAAGTGACACTCTTGTTGGGATTTCACCTGCTGTGGATGTTGCCTTTCACAACCCTAAGCATTCTTTAATTGAGCTCAATATTGCCCTGAGGTGGAACAATAAACAAAATAGTTTCCTTTCAATAATTCTTGTTAAAATTTTCATGAGAGGCAGATGAAAATCATCATTAAAATGTTAATGTCAAAGTCTCCAGGTGGGATTCTCCAGATGTGAAGAGATTTTCTTTCCTTTTTTTTTTTTGAGAGAACTGTCCATACGGGGGAAAAGGGCAGAAAAATCAAGAATAGAAGCATTTGTGGGAATAGTGAAAAGAAATTTTGGTTTATAATTTCATTCTCACACAGATACACACGACACACATACGGTGAGTCTGACACAGCCCTTCACTGTCTCTGAGAGGCTAAAGCAAGCCAGCATACAGGGCAGCAAGATGCTGGCTTTTCCATCTTCTACAACCTCCTTCTAAATAATTTCCATTTTTAAAATAACACAGTCCCTCTGGAGACCTGCTGTGACCTTTTGTGCTTATCAGAGAGGTAGCCCTCTTGCTGATTCATCCTGAAATCTGTTTTCTCTTCTGAAAGTCAAACTGACTGGGGAGCAGCTACAGTCTTGGAGAGGAAAAATAAAAGCAATGACCTGCCAGGGGTGATGCAGTGCAGACATTGAAATGGCAGGGAAATCCCCAGAGCCATCCCACCGACACTTCGGCCAACTGAGAATGACCTTCTCATGGGCTATTTGTCTCTAAAGGATGCAGGAGGATCTTTCTTCCAAGAAAGGAATCACTTTCATTCATCATCAAAGAAGGGAAGGAAATCTGGAGGACTGAGAAGCTGACCCTTTGCAATCCTGGAAATAAAGTAGGGTGCAACCACGCCGCTCACCGAAACGGCTTCTGCCGAGTCAGACACGGTGCGTGAGATATGGGAGTGTCCATGGGCCTATCTGTCAGCAGGTAGGGGAGGGTTATGGGACCGCAGGAGACCTGGCCAAGGAATGAAAGAATGCGTAAAAATGGCAGCGCAGGTCGTGGAGGGGCTATCTTAAAGTTTCTTCTGGATACCTGGATGTTAGAAGGGAGCAATTCTCTTAAGTAAAGCTTGACAGCTGCTTAGCCCCGGGAGAAAAGCATCTTTACCTGTTTCACAAGTTGGTGCTAAAATGACAGCCATGATGATGATTACAGCCACAGTTCATGGGATGTTTCCTAGCTAAGGGACTGGGCTAAGTGCTTGACATAGATTATGACAGTAGATATCCCCGATTTACAGATAAGGAAGGTTAAGGCTTAGAAAGGTTAAATGACTTACAAAGACACTCAGCTAGTAAGTGACAGAGCTAGAATTTAAATCAATGTCTTTTGGATGCAAAAGCCATACTCTTAACCACTGTTATTCTTCATGACACTGAGAAACTCTGGCTGGCTGAGGGGACATATGAAAGAGAACAATCTAGAACCATATGATATTACTGAAAAACCAGATGAAAGAAAAATTAAAGGAGTAAAGAATGGGAGAAGAGGAAAGGAGAAACAACAGTGGTCATAAAACAGTAACTATCCCCCGTTACTGGGAGTGCTCACTAATAGCCAACAGTGTTAAGCACTTTATGGGGATTACCTCCTTTGATCCTTAGGCTAATTGAAGCTGGTGGTGATTATTGTACCCATTTTATAGATGAAAAGCTGTGGTTTAGAGACGTTAAGTAACTTGCCCAAGGCCAATTAGTAAGTGACAGAACAAGAACTCAAACAATGCTAACCTCGGCCTAAAAATGCCATGTTCTGCCTCCAGACAACCTCTGGCACGCTTTGCTATGCCTCCCTCTTTTTCAAATGTCTTTGCCCTCACCTCTTTTCCTCCTTCCTCAATAATAAAGAAGGAATTTGTCCCATCAGTGACGGTGAAGGTGAACCAGTCTTTGAGGGAGTTGCTGCCATCATGGCTGTAGCTGACCAGGTTCTGGTAGACGTCTTCCATGGTGAAGGTGGAGGTGTGCTGGAAACGCTGCCCACTGGTGGTGTGCTCAATGGTGCCATGGCGTGGCGGCTGCACAATGGTGAATGTGACAGACTCAGCCTGTCAGGGAGGTAAAAAGTGAGAGGAGAAGGGAAACCAGATGTGTGAATGATGGCCAATAGGTGGTCAAGGGCAGCCAAATGTAAAGGCATTTATGAAATAAGGATTGCACTTTCTAGGATTTATAGATACTAAAAATAGAGCTAAGGAGAGAAATTATATTGGTTACTACAACTGAACTTATATTCTACTGCCTTCAGTTGTAAGACTAAGACATTTAAATTTGTCCTTTAAACGTCATAGGGGAAAACCTGAATTTTTAACCTCTACCAGGATGATAGCAACTAGACCTTTTAAAACCATTCATTTCTTTTCCATCCACTTCCTTTCACTTTTCTAAAACTCTTATGTACAGAATCCCACATGTATCGGAACAGAAGGTAATTTCCCATTTCTAATTGCTGTTTCTAAAATGACATGTAGAAGGAAAAACAGAGGTAGAAAACCCACTGAAGACCTTCCAGTTATTACCCACCAGCTTAGAATAAAATGCAAAGGCCTGACCTGGGCCAACAAGGCTCTCTGTGACCCGGCCCCAGGGGTCCTCTCTGGCCTCATTCTTCTCCTCTCCTGCTTGTTCACTGAGTTCCAGCCCCTTGGCCTTTGACCATTGCAACTCAAAGGTTCCAAGCACACTTGACCACAGGGCCTTTACACTTCTGATTCTTCTGCTCAGAGAGTGATTCTTCCAGATAACTGTATGGCTTGCTCTTCCACTTCCTGATATCTCTGCCCAAATGTCAGCTTCTCAGAGAGAGCTTCCCTGACCACTCTTTCTAAAACAGCACATCCATCCATCTTTATCTCCTCTACCTCGTTTTATTTTTGTTTATGGAACTTATCATATTTGACATGATATTCTATGTTCTTTCTTTCTTTATTGTCTGTCGCCTTAACCAAAGGCTGGAACTTTATCCATTTCATTCACAGCTCTGTCTTTGGCATCTAGAGCAGAGCCTGGCACTTAGCAATAAATATTTGCTGACAGAAGGAATAAATGAATAAGTGCTGGCATGGGGAAGGGTATACAGAGAACTAATTAATAAGTGCTGTGGTGCTCTTTCACAGGAGCTAAGTCATGCCAACATCTTAGCTACTTCAATCTGAAAGCATCATGAAAGAGAATAAGAGTTTAGTCTCTACATGCCCTGTTTTACAGTGTAAAGCCTAGTTCTTTAAGGATGCTCACATTGTAATCATCAGTTGTCATCCAGAGAGGTCTAGATGGAGGAGGGAAAATGGAGGGAAATGTGTATAAGTGCAGAAAATCCTTGTTCACTCTTACAGTGAATAATAAAAACATTGGATAAAATGTCATCTACTTAATTTTCTATGAATCAAAAATCAGTATGTCCAAGGATTATTACACGTAATCAAGGGAGAGGATGAATGTATTTGGAGTTTCAGAAAGGGTTTAAAAACACTTTGATCTCAAATGTCTTAGTTTCTCTTTTCCAGAAGGCTGTGGTATCTTCTGGTTTTTACTCCCTCAAGGATGCTTGCACTAACCTCACCACTCTGCTCTACCCTCAGGATGCACAATCGCAAAGCAACAGATGCCACTAGATCAGACTCTCATTCAGCCAAAGAAGCCAGGGGAGCGTTCTTACCTCTGTGTCTGCATCCACAGCCTTGAGCTCAAACTCTGTGATGGTCTTCCTCACCCCCTCCTGTACCCGCATCCCCAAGTTGTGTACAACGGGCAGTGAATCATCCACAGGGCGAAGAGTGATATGGAAAGTCTGAGTCACCTGGAATGGCAGAAAGCACAGGTGGGACACCTGCTCCCAGCACCCACCCAAGTAAAAGGTAGGTGCTCTCTACTTTCCCTTTCACACCATTCCTCCTGTGACTGACTGACCAGGAGACCACAAGTGAGTTCTCTTTGGCAAGAGCCCCAGGGGCTGTCGGAGGTCACCTCTATGCCTGGCCAAGAGCAGAGGAAAATGAAGGTCTCATAGCACAGTCACTCTGCACACTCCATTCAAAGAAGAGTGCGCCGAATCAACATCCACTCAAGGAGGGAGCCGAATTCCTTACCCACCTCATTGACTCCATCAGACAGCGTAAAGCTGAAGGCATCTGAATGTTTCTCAGCCTCACTGGAATGGATATACTGAACGTTACGTGAAGTCAGGTCAGCTTGAGTAAAGGAACTAATCTGGATACCTAGCAAAAGAGATAGAGAGAAACAGGGAAAGGATATCAAAATGCTAGCCATAATTCTAAGGCTAGGGAAACGTCATACTCTCACCAGATAAAATCCTTTGTACTTTTCTTACAGCATTTATGTGCTTTTCTCTAAGACCTTGTGTTAAGAGTTGTGTATTTTTTATTTCCTACAACAGCATATGCTCTGTGGGAGAACATGTTAACATAACTATTTAGGCTGCTGTGTGCCAAGCCAACAGCAGGTGCTCAATAAATATTACTCTCCTTTCTCTTGGGGTTTATATATGCAGGTGAAATCTGTGAAAGGCAGAGCCATTGCTTTAGTCTCTGAACTCTCTCTTAAGTTTTATATTCCCCCATTGCCTCATCGTCCTTTTTGAAAACCTGCCCTAATTTTTAATATTGTGTGATGGTTTAGCTTTTAAACGTTGGAGTCACAGGGCTTGGCTAAACATGGTCTTGTTTCTGTGATTGGTGAGTCATGCCTGGTGTCCCTAATTTCATTGGTTACTCTTCAAGGTCCCTTTCAACTCTCAGGTCTATGATTCTGGCTTTTCCTATACCACTTTAGCCAGGCTGGCAGTAACAAATCTTACTGCCTGACTTTGGGGTTTGAGCAATCATTCTATTTCAACTCTCAAATGACCTAGAAAACCAGTATCCTTTAATAACACGATATAGAGAAAACGTCAGATGTTTTTCAGTCATTCTCAAAGTAAAAAAAAAAAAAATCTAAAGTGATTTTAAATACTGCTAAGGGATCCCACAAATGAATAACATTTCTATGTTTTTAAACGTCCAACAACATTTAGCAAAACAGCCCAGAATTCTTGTTTCTTTCTCAGGGCCTCTGGGACTCATCCCCTGGTGCCAGCCAAGACTGAAACAAAATTACATCTTTCAGTTCCTCAGTACAAATTCCTTCTTTCTGATTCTGAGTGTTGGGGTATTAATCCATTTAATCTAGTCCTTTGGTTTGGTCCTGAAATTCATTTGCTGCTCCCTGGGATTTACTATTTGTCATTGTTAATCCTGGCAAAACCAGTTCAGCTTTTCTGTAAAAAAACAAAAAGATTCTACTTGGACTCTTTTATTTTTTAACTGTGACATCAATATAACTGCTTTATCTTTTTTTAAAAAAATCAACCTGCATGGTTTACATTTGCATCTCTCTTTATCATCTGAAATTTGTCACCCAGATACAATAGCCTCCTGAATATTGTGGCATTAATTTTTTGATGAGGCATTTTATATCTCTGTGCTTGCTACATCAGCTCTTGACAGGCAAGAAATGCAGCCCCGTCTTATTGCTTTGTCTTGTGGCTCTGGACAGAAATCCATACCATTTCTTTAAAAATTTAATAACTTCAGACTGGCTGCACGGAGAAATTTAAATCTCTTCCCTTGCTGTGAATCCATCTTAACAGCTCGTGGGGAAGTACTTGTCTGGAATCTCACAATCAGCTGGTCACCTAATTCACTGTTCCCTCTATGTGAGTTTCAGACCTATTAAAGAAGGTGATAGATTTTTTCCTTCCTTGGGAAGGCAGCTTTGGGATTGATCTTTTGTGAAACATTTTTTATTAAGAGGAAATGACATATAATAAATTGCACATGTTTAAAATGTACAATTTCACATATGCTTTGGCACATCCATGAAACCATCACCTCAATCAAAATAGTGAACATATTCATCATCCCAAAAGTTTCCAACGGACACTATAACCCTTCTGTCCTTTCCTTTCCCACCCCCTACCCTATCCCAAAGTAAAAGTGACTTGTTTGTTGTCACTATAGATTACTTGGCATTTTCTCTAAATTTTTATAAGTAGAATCATACACCATATACTATTTCATGCATGGTTTCTTTCACTTAGTATAATAATTTTGAGATTCACCCATATTGTAACATGTATTAATAGCGCATTCCTTTTTATTGTGAGTAGTATTCCATTGTGTGGATATATCCTAGTTTGTTTATCCATTCACCTGTTGATGGACACGTAGGGTACTTCCAGTTTTGGGCTATTGCAAATAAAGCTGCTATGGTCATTACAAGTCTTTGTAAGGACATAAGTTTTCACTCTTCTTGGGTAAATTTCTAAGAGTGGAATGGCTGGAATACATGTTAGGTATATGCTTAACTTTTTAGGAAACTGCCAAATTATTTTCCAGAGTGGAGCACTACTTTCCATATTCCATTTCCAGAGCATGAGAGCTCGAGGCTTGCTTAGTGGGCCTTTCCCAATTCAATCTTGCAAACGTTGAGCACCTACCATGTGCAGAATACTATTTCAGGCTTGCTTATATATATATATCAAGTTTTATCTTTTAACAACTCTGGCAGGTTGGCTTATTATCTCCATTTTTATAGATTATGACATGGGAATAAAATTAGAAACACAATGTGGCCTATCCAAGGTCACACAGCTAAGAAGAGGTCAGGGCTGGACTGGAACTCAAGGCTGTTTAACTCCAGGGTTTATGCCTGCTAGGAGTGTGTTTTGTAAAATTCACCTAGCCTTGTCAGGCTAGACAAGGACTCTCTTGGCTTTCACCCTTATCCTTTAATTTTTTTCAGTATAAAAGTAATACATACTTATTAAAGAAAATGTGAAAAATATAGAAAGGTAGTAAAGAATCACAGAACAACTCATAGATCTGAAATATCACATCATAATATTTTTGAATTGAGTTGTTTCTTCTAGAATACTTTATTGGCTACAACCTTTTTCTTGTCTTAAATATTGATTTTGATGGGGAATTTAATTCTATCATTTAAGTGATATCCATAATTAAGTGCCAGAGGGTAACAAGCTACATGTAGAACATAAGCTTCAAGACGATAAGATTTTTGTTGTTTCTTCATCAATGTGCACCCTCAGGAGTGTCTGGCACTCAGTAAGTACTCAAAACATATTTGGTGAATGAATTTAGTTCACCTACTATAATCAATATCTAAGAGGTCCTACTGAATACAGATTTTCTATCTCTATAATACTTTTTTTTCCCTAAATTTTAGCCTTTGCTAATTGGGTATTAGAAGATTTCAGCTACTCACTTGCCAGCAAGATGATGTTCCTAATAACATGTTGTCTCTACTGGCTGTCACAGTGGTAGTTTCTGTTTGAAAAATCTTAAAGGCTTTTAAACCCATTGAAGGTGTTTTCAGTCACCAATCTGCTGGCTAAATCACAGAGACCCACAGTAACCCTGCCAGTTTTTCCAATTCCCCTGGAGGGCCAGCATGTTAGAGAAAGTTCAGTCCAGGTCAGGGAAGTGGTGCGGGAATAAAGCATCTTTAAAGAAACTGCCTTCCTAATAGGAGGTTAGGCGATGGCCTCAGCCTTCCTGCTTTCAGCACAGCTGTGGCTGGTTCTATGCCACCTGTGTCCCACCTCAAGCTCATGCTGTAGGAGACTCTCAGATTTCCTGCTTCCGATTTTCTTGAAAGCCTCCTGTTATGGGTTGAATTGTTCCCCCCAGCCTTTCAATTCATATGTTGAAGTCCTAACCCTCAGTACCTCTCAATGCGACCTTATTTAGAAATAAGATGACTACAGATGCAATTAGTTAAGATGAGGTCATTATGGTGGGCCCTAATCCAATATGACTAATGTCCTTATTTTGACGCAGACATACACATACAGGAAGAATGCCGTGTGAACATGACAATGGCCATCTATAAGCCAAGGAGAGAGGCCCAGAACAGATCCCTCACTCAGAAGGAACCAACCTTACCGACACCATGATCTCGCACTTCCAGCCCCCAGATCTGTGAGACAATAAATTTTTGTGGTTTAAGCTGTGCAGTCTGTGGTACTTTGTTACAGCAATCCCAAATTAAGCCAATGGCTGCATCTTATTTTGGTTAGTGTCACAATGCTGAGAGAGGTTGAGATACAGGGGAAAGCAAAGAACACCTTTGCTAAAGCATCACCTCTGGGGAGTCTTTCCTGACTCACCTGGACCCCTCTCTTAGGTGGAACTCACTCTCCCTAGGCTCCCATTGTCTTCTCTCATGTTGCTGTCACAGCTACTGAAACATATTTGTACATATGTGTTTTGACAAATAAAAATGGAAAGCAATAGGATATATTGGAGTATATGAGGAAGACATTTGGTATAAACCTAATTTGGCCTGACTTTGTTTTTTCCAAAAGGGCCTGACTGTGGCTATTGAGCATGCGTTGTATATCTGCTTAGACATTTCCTATGGCAAGAACAAAGGCCCTTGAGATAAAGGTGCAACTTCCCCCTACATTGGCATTTCCTTAGGGATAAGCATCTTTCCTTAGGCTAGGAACTGATTGCCGGCACTCACCTTTGACCACCCAGCTCACCTGTGACCACTCAGCTGGAGACAACAGACTGCCACCCTGCTGTGTTCACTGAGACAGAAGACCTACCTGCTGTTTCCATCAATTGCTGTGCCGACAGAGCAGTCTTGCGACTATTGTAAAAGGGACATTTCAATCCTATGTGAAACATCCTCTTTGGGGGCATATAACCACTCTGTGCACCTCACTTCTTTGGTGCCCTTTCTTCCTTCAGGAAGAAAGGCCCCGGGTTATAATCCTCAGATTTAAGGTCAGAATAAACTCACCCAAATTTTCATTTATAGATTGGCTATGGATTATTTTCGTCGACAGTTTACATGTCTCCCACTTCCAAAACCTTAGGTTTCTCTTGCAACAGCTACTCAGTAAATGTTTGGTGAAGGCGAGAACCAATGCTGTGCTGGAGATTGCTATATTCTAATATTACTCCTCCCCTACTTAAAAAATACAACTCCTGACTATTAGCTCAGGAATTGGATGCCTAGTTAGCGTCTGCATGTCCCAGCCACCTCACAGCTTTGTGTGACTATGTTCTTGCCACTAGAGTGTGATCAAAAGGGATGTGTGTTCTTCTAGTAAAACTCCTAAAAAGGAAATGGATGTGGGCTCTCCTGGCTTTGTCTCCCCCACTGCTGGCCAGGGGCTGACAACAGCTCCAGTAGTTGCTGGACCAGAAATGGGAGCTTCATGGTGAGGATCACTGAGCCACCTCAGGCCATCTGGGTCACCTGCCTCTGGACTTTTCTGTGAGGGAAAATAAATTTTTGTTTAAGGTACCGTACCTTGGAGTCTCTTTATCCAACAGCATAGCTTCTATTATAATAATATAACTCCTTACTTGATTTTCCAAGAAAAATAGGGTCTTAGGGTCCCTGACATAAGGGTGCGGCTCCTCGACATTGAAAAGGGCACACACACGGGAATTAGACCCTCACATTAGACTCTCCTCAGTGGCAGGAGGCTCTTGTCAGTCTCCTGCACAGTTTGCATGGGCATATGGCTCCCTATATCTCCTCAGGGGAAGAAAGGAGGATCCTCAACCTTTTCTGTCTATCTAAAGAGAACAATCAGTTACATCCAGCTGACCAAGGAAGACAGCATGAGAATAAGTCCACTTCATAGTCAACCATCAAGAGGATGTCTGCAAGCTCTGGTGGCAAATGACAATTCCGAGAGACAGTGGTCTCAGAGTAGCTTAGTGCCTGCACTACAGACACTGGCCTAGAAGATGCTCTGCTCTTCTCAGAAAGAAAGGCCCCAGCCCAACCCCAGCTCCTGGTAGAGCCATCCTTGCCCACTGAGACAACGGGGTGAGGTGCTGCTGCATTTCTCTAAGCTGGAGCCAGCTGTCTTAAGAGAGGATGATAAGTAACCAATATGTACCTCCTCTGAAGGGAGAACTTTGACATGTAAAAAGAATCAAATTCATGAATATTTTCTCACTTAGAGAAGACAGGGAAGGAGAGAAGGCTGGTTAAATGCTACAGAAAGGGCCAGAGTGGGGTTGGTGGTGAGGCAGGGGCAGGGAAGCCCTGGCCTATTAGCAACGGGGAGGGGCCCTCAAGAATAATAGAGGGCACTGGATCCTTACATCTGGTCTACTTAGAGTTACTAGAAACAGGTGGATTGAGAAAAATTGGTGGGGACGGGAGACAACATGGATCAGGAAGTCAAGCCTGGTGCAAAAGGGCAGGTGAAGGAGGTGTTCCAGGTTGGGGGGGGCCCTCCTTCTATCTTGGGGGGCTACTTTCCCAAGAGGGGGGAGAAGTGTGATCACAGATGGGTCGCTCCCTAACCAGCTTTGGCCTAGTCTTGGCAACCAGAATTTAAGCCCAGCGAAGGCTGAGCCTATAAAAATAGGAAAGGCAAATCTGGTGCAGCCTCACACAGGACTCAACACCACCTGGGTCAGAGAAGAGTGAAGGCTGGGACTTAGCAGCAGGTCGCAGACGACAGTGCCTTGTGTGAAGTTCAGAGCCTTTTAAAGCTCTGTGTAGTGTGGATGCAGTTGCCTAACACAACAGCCAAGAGTCGGCCCTTTCATCTGTGGAGAGATACAATCAGCAGCCTGACAGAATTCTGGCAGAAGCAATTAGCTCATGAATTAGTTATCAAATATCTCACGCAGCCAAGGTCTTGGGAGTGCTGATCTGCATGCGTCCCCAGGAACTTCAGGACAAAAGGGCAGGCCACCTGCTTTAATCTGCATTAGGAATTTTGGCCAATCTGTCCATCCTTCCCCACGCCCTCCCACCATTAGAGCACAACACTCCCTCCTCCACTATCACCCTGGACCCAGTCATGGTCTGCCTCCCTCGCCTCCTCCACTCATCACCCTCCACCTCTCCAAGCTCATCCCCACCACTCTCTCCCTCACTCGCTCTGCTGCAGCCACACTGGTCTCCTTGCTGCATCTGGAACGTGATGTGCCTGGCTGATCCTTCTGTCCAGAAAGCTCTTTCCTTATGTATCAGCATGGCTAGCTTTCTTTCTTCAGATCTCTGCTCAAATGTCATCTTATTATTAGGGAGGCTTTCCCTCACATCCCTGCTCCCTGCACCCCAGGAATGCCCTTGTTTCTCCCCAACACTCATCACCATTGACACCTGATATAGTTGCTTGCCTGTTTGTTTAATGACGCCCTGCATTAGAAAGTGAGCACCATCAGGGCAGGTATTTCCCCTGTTTTGCTGTTTCCCTAGTTGAATGACTGAAGAATCTGTAACCTAAAATCCAAAGAAAAGCAATGAAGATCTAAATCCCCTGCAAGCTGTCACTGCCTCTCTGAGACACAAAATAAAGACAATTTTCTTTTCAGATTGTTTAGTAAGCAAGTATCTCTTGTCCTTCACATCTATTCAGCTGCCAGGTTCTCCAGGCTCTCCCTCTGCAATTCCCTCCTTCCTTCCTCCCACCACTATTGTTGACTGAAGACTTCCTAGGTACCAGGTGTTACCTCTTACATTATTCTCATTTTACTTCTCCCACTACTGCCCCTCTAGGTGAAGCCTCATCACCTTCTACCTGGTTAAATGTGAAACTTCCTGAGCACTGCCTCCTTTTTCCTTCTTTCAGTTCATCCAGTTGGACGCTAGATGAATTTCACTTCCTTTCCCTGCTCAAAATTCTGCAGTGACTCCCTATTGCCTATGGAATTAAATAGTGATTACTTATCCCAAATATGAAGGACCCCCCCCCCACCACCCCTAAAATCTCAGTCTACCCACGATGCCCATCTACCACTATTTTCTGAATACATGCTTTAGCTAAATGGGCCCACTCATTATTTATTTTTAATGTTCCCATCTCTGGAAATAACACAATTTCTGTCTGCCCAAACTTTGTCTTCCAAGGGCACTTGTAAATGCCCTGTACACCTTCCAACCCAATGTAGCCTCTCCCACTTTTGAACTCCTATGACATCCAGTTTATACAGTTTTTAAAACACCTGCCATATTCTTCCCTGAGTTATGGTTATCTGCAGAGGTTCCTTATCTCACCTAGTAGAGAGTTCTGGAGGGTGAAGATTGTATCTTATTTATCTTTTTTCCCCCAGCAGCAGCTAAACTGGAATCTTGCTCAATACACAAGCTCACTTGCCATTTGTTGAACTGCATTTTTAAGCACAGTCCATTGTACCGTGCCAGGTACTCAAAGGCTTCAGAGGAAGAAGAGAGTGCAGTGTTTGCCCTAAAGGAATTGACAATTTAGTTATGAAGACAAGATTGCTTACATAAAATTGCAATTTTTCATTCAGCTTTCTGCAAGTGATTATTCAGCATCTACCGTATGTTAGGTATAATGCAAGGCAGTATATAGTGATCAAAATATGATGCAGAAACTAAATACCAATAAAGGCAGATTCTAGGTTTATGTGCACACATGAAGCGGCTGCCCCCAACATTTACTAAATCCCAACTTTCGGTTTGATGAAGCAAGAGATGACAGTCTTACCCGGTGATGCTGCAAGTTCCAGGTGGCCCAGCTGGGGCTGTCTGGTGATTCTGTAGATCAATTCTGCAGGCTCACTCTCCTGGTCAGTGGCAGAGAGCTGCAGAGTAGTGATTTTCTTCACTGAGTTTTCATCTAAGACCAGCCCTTTATTGGTGGTGATGACTGGTGGGGATTTGTCTTCTGAAAATATCAGAAATAGTGATGCGAATGGGATCTTTTCAGCCTCCTCTCTTCAATTCTAGACCTGACACCCAGGGGTAAGATCAGAAGAGTTCTTAGGCCTGTATCTCAGAGGGTGCTCCAGGGAGCCAGAGCTCGGCACAACAGAGGGTATATAATTTCCAGATTTTCATTCCAGCTGGGTAAAGGAAAGGCTCTAGCCTCAAGGTGAGCACAGTGTAGACCACATAAGCTCAGAACTGCTGGTTATTTTCAGAAAACCAATGCCCCCTTACCCAAAACATTGATGGAAAATGACTGGTCAGTCAATTTGTTGCCTTCTTCATCAACCACATCAAATTTAAAAGCAAAGTTCCCTCCAGATTCTCCTTTTCCATGACTGTATTCTACTTTGCCTGTAAAAATGACAAAAAAAAAAAAAAATCAAGATTTGCTATCAGTGCTTTCTGCCCTTACTTCTGAAGTGTGAGGTGGAAATCTGATTGGTATTCACACCAATGAATCAGTTAATACCTTCCTCACGTTGACAGTGCTTTTGACATTTTAATCTAAAGTTTCATTTCCTCCCTTTCCTCTCCCACTATTGAGTTCATCATAATCAAAGACCCCTCATAATAAAATCATCCCAGGGAGCACTGCTCATGGTTAAGGCTCAGCTTTTGTGCAGGATTCTAAGGAATAACTAGATTAGCAAAACTGCCCACATGGAAAATGTGAACTGACTGCACCCACAGCATTGGTGTGATCCTGTAATATATCCATGTCACAGGCCAAGAGGACACAGAGCTTTGGCCTACATTCTCCCAGAATTCATCACTCCCATTTCCCCATACAGCCTTAAATCATTTGTGGAATGTGAAATATAATCAACCAACAAATAAATAGATAAACAAAATACAAAAACTCTACACAGAAGTCCAAAGGATTCAAGGGGAGCAGTGCAATGTATTAACATCTTTGTTAACCCACAGCATCACTTCCAGGTGTCTATCAATGAAATATAACCAAACATCTGGGAAGAGGTACTTGGTCTCATCTTTTAAAAAGAGACAATCAGGCAAAGAATAATTAAGGAATTACTGTCCCTTTGCCTATTCCATCCCTTTCACTAAAGTACAGACAGGTCCAATGAGAATTCAGCTGCTACCAATTTTAGGTGTTATGCATGGACAGGACCCTTATTTCTGCTCCTTGGGGGCATGTTTCCACCTCTAACTGGATTTGCACATCATCACATGACACTGGATTACTTTTTCCCCCATATGTAACTCCCTCCCCGCCTTTTATTTTTACCACTGAAAGCATCATACAGTAACTATGTAGCATTTAACATTTATGCTTTTCCATTACATCAGCATTTCCTGGAGGAGGGATGAGCTATGTAATCTCCCCCAGGCAGCTCCGATTTATGCCCTTCCATTTTGCTTAGTTCATTAACTTGTACTCTTTGGGGAGCTGAAAAGAGATATAAATTGTTCACCTAAGGCAGACATAATTTTCACCTTAATCCATCCCAATTCACTTCTTTTTCCTTTCTCTCTCACACACACTTTTCAGCATCATAGCAAGTCAAAATGATTTTTTCCCTCCATAACAGCCCCAAATTTCATCATTGCTATGTCAAAGCATGGGTAGATTTTAGCAAAGACGGATAGTTTTTTAAAAACAAAAAATTGTGGAGACAAGAAAGAATAAATGAAGCTCTAACACAGCTCTTATTCAAAACAAAGAGTTCACAGTTTACGGCCATAGGCTACCAGGCATTTAACTCCCATTTTACTACTGTGGGTGGTGTCCGTGGAAGTCTGGGTAGCACAAGAGAACTGGCTGACCTTGGCTAATGTCAGCCTGGGTGAAACTTCGGATGGGGCCTTGAACGGAGATTCGCTCCAGACTGTCATGCTTTACCATCTGCAGGCGCCCGGCACCAGGATCCTCCTTCATGATGTACATCACCAGACCATCATCTGAGTCAGTATCTATCACTTTTAAGTGCTGTTCTGTGATGCGTGCTATAGACCCTGGAAGAGAATGGGAGAGAATAGTTCATTCCCCATCATTTCCTTTGAATAGGATGTCAAATGATTTTAGGAGACTGGAAGCTAACAAATGATTTTAGGAGACTGAAAGCTAAATTATCACACATTCCCTGGGTCTAAGCAAGTACCAGGTGCCTCACCTTCTGTTTCCCGTTGAACAAATTTTAATTTCTCCAAGCGAAATAGACCCAACTTCCCAATTTGCTAGTCATCCCTTGGGTTTAGATCTGAGCTCTTTTCTCTTCTGATCCACTTTCATTCTCTCCTTATGCTTGCTTCCCTCCCGTGACCTATCATTAGTACCTAGACCTATCTAATAACTCCTAGTTCTGTGATGTAAATAACTCCTAGATCTATGATGAATCCTGCTTGGACTTAATTTATTTACTGCCTTGAGGATCACCAAATCATAAAAAACAGCTTCATATAAACTCACAAATGTATCTGGTTGCCATCTCAGACCAAACAGGCAAAATCAATGTTGCTTAAGACAGGGGATGTGGTGAGGATTACAGAGCATGGAGACCTGAGTGCTGGACCCTGTAAGGCCACACAGATGTTGGGGTAGAGGCAAAGTACTAGCTACTGGCAAACACCTCTTCTCAGGGCCTTGTCTCGTGCTTACCAGCCATTTTCTCATATCAAAAATAGTAAATTCTGGTAAAGTAGATCTCAGTCATCCATGTGTAATACATCCTGGTATTTGGAGTGGCAATTCACTACCGGCCCTGAGCGTCCCTGTTCCCACTGGACAACGTCAACAGTGCAAAGCCCCCTAAGCACTCCTTCCCTGGACCACTCTCAGCGAACAACCTTGAGGGAAGAGGTGATGTCTTCCTCTGGGACAAAGATCAGGCTTGCTTATTGCTGATTATAACACAGAGAGCTCCCCAAGCTCAGTGTTCCTCTTCTGTAATGCATCCCACTGCATACGAAGGCATCCATCTGGGCCGTCTGCATCACCCCCATGAGACTTGGAGGGCAGAGGGAACCAATGCAAACTTGCTGACGGCAATGCTGCCTGCTATGCTGTAAGTAACAAAGTACTTTGTCTCTGATGGAAGAATCTCCTGTCTTGTACCAGCACCCATGAAACAGTAACAGACTAACCTATAAGCTTGTAAATAGGGTAAAGGTAAACCCCAGACCTAATACCTGGGACTTTTAGGAATCTCCAAATTTTAAAATACCACTATACCAAATTTTTTTCACCACAAAATATATGTGAAACTAAGAACAGACAAACAAACAGAACCCCAGTGCGATGTGGATGCTCTGTGGGCAAAAGGCCCACTCCCTAATTACTAACTCTGTACTGCAAAGTGACTCCAAGATTGACACTTGTCACAGGCCCTACACTGTTGCTTACACATAGGCAAAACTGTGAGTGTTAGACCCTAGAATACCATATCTAATGATTCTCAATTATTTGCATAATCTCTTTCAGTGCATGATGGCTTCTCAATGGTCCCTCCATGCCTTTTTTAAAATAGAAGTACCTTGAAAATTGTGCTCAATTTCTTTTTTCTTTGTTTCTGTAGGGTTGGTTGCGCAGTGGCAATGTTCTAAGAAACCTAGACTAATAAGTAACTGGATAAATTAAGATTTTTGAGGACCCTGGAAATACTATAAACTCTTCCTAATCTTTTCTCAAATTCACAGTCACAGGCATCTGGTCCAAAGAATTTCAGAGATTCACATTTGTCACTCACAACTCTTAGCGTCCCTAAAACAACAGTCCTCCCCAACTCTAGTCTCCTCGGGCTCCGAACATCTAGTTTAAGTCCCTCCCACAGAGTTAACATGGAAATAAGTACTGCACACTGACAAAGAAGAACAGGATAGGAGAACCATGGATACTCTCCTCCATTCCCGTGGTACCTGCGGAGAGCTGGAGGCCTCGGTTTACAGCCAAGTTGGGGGTGTCACCTGTAGGTAGCTCTATGTATATCTCCATCCTCCCTGTGCCCATGTGGAGGCCATCAGTGAGGGAGAATTGGAACTCATCCACTGCCACACCAGGACCACCAGGCATGTACCCGACCAGCCCAGCCAGGACGTCTTGGTAGGTGAAGGAGGAGCCCTGGGCTAAAACCCTCCCGTTCTCCAGAGGCTCAGAAGCAGTTTGCCTCTGAAGTAAATGGCCTGAGGAAGGAAGCAAAGAAAAACAAAGAAACAGTGGTAGAACATATATGGTACCAAAACTTTGTCTGATTTTGTCAACTAGTATGAGCCTGGGTAGAATTTCAAGCACCTCAGAGGCTCTTGGTGACACACACATATAAATGTCTAACAACTTAGCATGTTATCTATAAGCACAGGGTTCTGCCCTGTGGCTTCATCTACAAATAAAGAAGATAAAGTCCCACTTTTTCTACTTAAAAATCTCTTAAGGATAAATAGATGGATGTGGTGATGTAGAGGCTTAGAAATCAAACCTCTCTTCATGAATTCACACTCACTTCATTATCTAAACCTTATTTTTCCCTTCTGCATAGTGAAAATAGGGTGCTGGGCTGGTGGCATAGTGGTTAAGTTCATGCACTCCGCTTTGGCGGTGCAGGGTTCGTGGGTTTGGATACCAGGTGTGGACATACACACCACTCATCAAGCCACGCTGTGGCAGTGTTCCACATACAAAATAGAGGAAGACTGACACAGATGTTAGCCAAGGACAATCTTCCTCAAGTAAAAAGAGTAAGGCTGGCAACAGAAGTTACTTCAGGGCCAATCATCCTCATACAAAAAAAACCTAAAAAAAGTGAAAATAGCATTCTTCACTTGTTGCCTTCCTCCTAGGGCATCTGGGATGGGAGATGGGAATATGCTTTAAATTGCTTCTAAATTCAGAAAGACACTAAGCATCTTTGAGTTGAAGCATATTTTTCCATTTTCAAGGGTCATGTGTATCACAATGGGATAGTTAAAGTGCTTCATTAAAGAAAGCGAAAGTGAATGAAGGCAAGGTAACATGCACTGACCAACAGCCTCTTCTATTAACCCTCCAGCAACAGGAACAACTTTATCTTTAAAAGACCAATGGGCATTACAACGGAGTAAGACACCACTTGGGAGGCGAAAGTTCCAGAGCTTTAGCTAATACCAGAGGGATGGCATTTAGAAAAGAAGTAGGTAGGTTTCCATTGGTGGTTTTTAGCTCTGGCTTAATAAGCAAAAGTGCTTTCTTTGCAAAAGGAACAAGCTCATATAGGAGTTTAGCACACCTCTAACCTGAAGTGAACACCTTTTGCAATTACTAACAAGGCTGTGACTCTGTTCCTTGCATGACATGGCCCAGGGTTATCAAGCAATGATGTCTGCTCCTGAGAAGAGGATGGGCTGACTCTGAAACCTATTTTGCCTGAGGTTACATAAGAAAGCAAGAAAACAGCTGAAATTGAATTTCAGAGACACCAATTACCCAGGATTCAGGCTTTTAGAGCAACTGGCATCTACTGTGACCTCAAAGAATATTAGCTAGCTGTGAATTTGATTATACTTTGATGCAAAGAATAGACAATATACAGGCAAAGCAGAGGAATAATCAACTGAAATCTATGTGTTTATTCTAATAACCCATTGGGCACCTCAATTAAGAAGCTTTCGTAGCAGTTGTGTCCTACCGTGGTCAGGCTTTTTCGTCAGGACAAAAATCAGCTCATTATCTGGAGTGTCCAGGTCTCGCAGGCTCAGAGAAGCGTTGCTGATCACCACTCCTGAGCTGAGCCGCACTCTGAGGGGCTGCAAGGTCATCTTGGGAGGTTCATCGTTCTTCCTCTGATTAAAGCACAAAATACTTAGTCTCATACAGATATTGGTTTAAGAAGAAAGAAAATGCACATTATTCAGAGAAAGTAACATTCTCGCAGCAACTTTCACTATCGAAATAGCATTTACTGTGTCACCGTCTTTAATTCCCAATCAATACGACTAGTTTGAAAGGAGAGCAAGTCATATAAACAAAATGTCCCCTTGAAGAGAAGCTGATGCACATTCTACAGAAATCTTTTCAGATGTCTTCATTGGTACAATGATCATATTTTTCCAGACCAAAATAGGAACATGTGGTTAGACAAGTACAAGTATATCCTGGGGATAAAAGGGCACATTATTTGAAATCTGAACTGTTGTAGAAAACCTGAAATATATCACAGTACCTGTAGAAGGACACCGTGAAGTGTGGGTTTCTAAAGCTGTCTCCCTCGTCCCCCACGCCGGACCCCTTCCACCACTGTCCCTGAAGGGTGCCAAGGGTACCATATGTTTTATTTTCCCAAGGTAGAGGGTATTCCATTTGGAGTTTTCTCTTTTATCTCACTCTCTCCCCAGAGTGGTAGGGTAAGCCTATGCAGTTGCTCAAATGAGAATAAATACAGCATCAAGGAACACTTTTCTTGGATGTTACAATTTAATGAATAAATGCTTTAAAAATATAAGAAAAGGCAAGTATGCACATAGAACCACATACAATCATTTCAGGGAAAAATAGGCATATGTTAGTTTTCATCTAAATATGAGACTGGCATCTGAATATGAGTCTGATCCTCACAAACTGTTTTCATACAAAATGAACAGATCTTACCTTGAAATGGAAATTCACATTTCTAAGTCACACCATCCCCAAATGCCAGCCTTAATCCTACAAGTTTCCTGAAGGTTGGGGCTATATTTTTTAATTGACCTGTAAAATTGAAAGCCAAATCCCATCTTCTTTGCTTTTGAGTTCATATAAAGCTACCTACTGGTGGCATATTGTGGTCAAAGGCCCAATTTTTCCAACTTCCAAAGTCTTTACCTCGATAGTGATGTTGATGCTGTGGATTTCTGAACGACTGTTTCCGTCACTTACATAAAAGCTAAAAATATCATGGGTTGGCTCAATGCTTTCATGAACACTCTGAAAGTAGTAAATGTAGTTTTCCAGGACATCTTGAATAGGGAATGATGCCTCTAGATCACTGGTCATTCCAGGGCCAAAACGATCACCTGCATCAACATCAAGAGAGGACTTTTACCAATTTATCAATTCCTGCTTACTAGGCTGACCTAGAAAACACGACAGCATTATCGACAAAAGAGGAAAATATGCTTGAGGATAAAGGTAGAAGCATGGAAAGAACAGAGACCAGGAATTCAAAGACTTGGAGTCAGATCTCAGTTTCCCCACTGACCATTTCTCATGTGGAAATGGATATACCTGTCCTGTTCTTTCCATGAGGCATCAAGTGAGATAATAGGCATGAAAGCTCTCAGAATTTTATTATTTTATATAGCACAGAATCACTGGCTGTTTTGTTAGAAATCTTTGATAATATAAGCCCTGGGGCAAGTAATGACACAATAGCAAAGATTCTACTTTAAGCTTCAGCCAATTTCAAAACCACTCTACCTGGCATATTCTGCAAGAGGAATCCTCTTTCTCTGCATTAGAAAAGGTTAACTGTATACCTTTTTAACTAAGAAACATCTCCCTAAGCTTGATTTCCTTTGACCTCTCAGTTCCTTAAGGGAAGTTCTGCATGGGTCAATGCTCAGACCCTGGGATGGTACCCCAGGGCTACTGTGATGCTCAGGGACCATCCAGAGCTCAGGTGCCACTCAGGTACTGAGATGCCCAAGTACCATTCAGAGCCCCTTAGAAAGTGTTGGCTCTGGTTAACTCTTCTTCTACTCCCAACCCCAAACACCATAAAAGGCCAAGGGGAAGAGTAAGCAATGTCTAAATGATGGATGACTTGTCTCTTACCTGGCTCTAGTCTGAGTCTCTCTAATTGACTGATTTTACATTGTTACCACAATTTTCTTCTAGAGAAAGGAGGAAAAAGAAACCCCTGTGGCTTCAAACATTCCCTGGATATATCTAAACAAAGAAAAGTGCAGACAGACAATCTGAAAGCAACAAGCCTTTCTCTTTTTCTCTCCCATGGTCCTTTGTAAAGATTAGATCGTAAATTAAAGGGCTATGGACTTCCTGAATTGTAGACAGTGTCATTTTTTGTTAACTCCCAACAGAAAGATTAGGAATGAAAAAGTTTTATTTATAATTTGTTTGAAATAAGAACTCAAGACAAATATTTTTTCTTCAATGCCATTTTCATAAATTTTACCCTGAGATTTTATTCTTCTTGATACCAGAAGCATAGAGAGATCTAAATGACCAGTGACCCAATAATCTCCAAGACGGTTCAGGGTTTCCAGAAGGAACTGGTAAAATTCCTTCAAATTTTTATTTTCTCTTTCCATTGATCCCTATAAATATGAGAACTGTGGCTTCTTTATTTGGGTCAAAAATAGATTAAGTAAAGTAAATGATGCCTAAAAACATACTCAAAGAGAATAATGACATTTTCTGTCCCTGGAAAACAAGCTATTCAACAAATGAATCTGTCACTGAAGCTTTAAGCACCAATCCTTCCACTTTTTAACACTGCACCTTCTGTTTTTTCATGGAAATCATTATTATTTATGTGCTTCCTTGCCTTCCTAAACAGAATACACTATGTGCAGATTAAATAGTTCTGGATGCATGCAGGCTATCATTATGAACATCGATTACTCCATCACAGTGATGGCCCAGAGGTAACCCAGGTGGGTCCTGTCCTGCTTGTGCTGGTCTCAAAGAGTGCAGGTTCCATGCTGTTAGATTTTAGACCTGACAATATAATTATTCTGTTTCTTCCTGTCTTCCTGGTAAGAAGTTAAAGCTACTTCTTCTAATGAGTTTTTAAAAAGATGTTCTTCTGGAAGATATACGGATGGCCAATAGACACATGAAAAGACGCTCATCATCACTAATCATCAGGGAAATGCAAATCATCAAAACTACACTAAGATATCACCTTATACCTGTTAGAATGGAAAAAATATCCAAAACCAAAAGTGACAAATGTTGGAGAGGCTGTGGAGAAAAAGGAACCCTCATACACTGTTGGTGGGAATGAAAACTGGTGCAGCCACTATGGAAAACAGTATGGAGATTCCTCAAAAAGTTAAAAATAGAACTACCTTATGACTCAGCCATCCCACTACTGGGTATCTATCCCAAGAACCTGAAATCAGCAATTCCAGAAGTCCCATGCACCCCTATGTTCATCGCAGCATTATTCACAATAGCCAAGTCATGGAACCAACCTAAGTGCCCAGCAACTGATGAGAGGATAAAGAAGATACGGTATATATATATACAATGGAATACTACTCAGCCATAAAAAAGGACAAAGTTGTCCCATTCACAACAACATGGATAGACCTTGAGGGTATTATGTTGAGTGAAATAAGCCAGACAGAGAAAGACGAACTCTGTATGACTCCACTCATAGGTGGTAGTTAACATATAGACAAAGAGAACTGATCGGTGGTTACCAGGGGAAAGGGGGGGTGAGGGGAGGGCACTAGGGGTGAAGTGGTGTACCTACAACATGACTAATAATGATGTACAACTGTAATTTCACAAGGTTGTTAACTATCATAATCTTAATTAAAAAAAAGTTAAAAAAAAAAGATGTGTTTCTGCTCAGCTGGATTCTGAATCTAGGTAGCCAGTTTTATGTAAATAAAATAGACTCGGTTCTGAACACCCATGGAGCAAAGGGTGGGGTCCTTAAATGATGTGCCTTGGGACAGTTATTTGCCCCCCCGAATGTCTTTTCCTTACTTCCAGGTTTGTACCAGTGTAAAGCAGCTGTTCTCCAAGTGTGGTCCTTGGACCAGCAGCAATGGCATCGCCTGTGAGCAGGTGAGAAATTCAACCTCACCAATCTCCTCAAACAGGAACTCTGGGGTTGCTGCCTGGGAAACTGTTTTCACACACCCTCCAGGTGAGTCTTATGCACATTAAAGTTTGAGGACCACTTTTTAGAGAGGCTGAGGCTTACCAAGAATTTGACTTTCAGACCAGCAAAAGATTCTGCATGCATTCCAAGTTGACGTAAACCATGTCAGGAAGGCTTAATAAGAAACCACCTGGAGGGAAGAGACGGCCAGGGGCAACCATCCTTTCACGGTTTCTGACCTTTGCTCACGCTCTTCCCTCTGCACGAAATGCTGTTTTCCCTCTGCCCACAGGAACTCCCACTAACTCTTCAAGTTCCAACTCACGTCACCTCCTCAGACTTTCCTAACTTCCCAGGAAAAAGTAACCATTTTGTCCTACATGCTCTCTCAGCGCTTTGCTCCGTTCCTTGCCCCAGCATTTCACTTATTATAACCTATCAGTTTCACATTTGTTTCCCACTCATGACAGGAGCTGTGTCCTATTTATCTTTACATCCCTTGTATCTAGCCCAAGCATTTTTGGAAATAAATCTAATTCAGCAATAAACAAATCTAAGCGCACACCCTGAAAGGCAAGATGGGGGAAAAGACTGAAGGTTTTCTATAGGAAAACACGACCACTGCTAAATGAGTTTCTGGTAACCAGGCTCAACTCCCAGGCATCATGCTGGCCACAGACACCTTCAGTCAGTGGCCTCTCTGTGGGAGCTGCTAGCTGCACACCAATTAGAGCCAAACGCTGGCACTCAGGCATCTCATTGCAGAGGCAGCAGCACAGTAACCCGCCAGGAGCTGTCTGAACTGTCAGTCACTGGGTCTCAGGGGGCTGTGGCTGGTACACGCCTTCTCGTCTCTGCTTCTCTGTGATAATCATCAAGGGCAGTGAGTCCAGGGCAGATGGTGGAGGGAGGGGGATGTTTAGTAGAGGGTCACAGATACACAACCACACGTTTCAATTCATGTCGTCTCCTTAGAAGGAGCTGAGACATAAGCTATGGTTCAGCTAAACGATAGCTGCCTCACAATAAAAAGACAGGCATTTTTATTTCCTTGACACTCAACTCTGAGTGCAGTCCACAAGCCCCTCTATCCCCACTGCCAGCACTCCAAATCCCCTTACATGGCTCTATTTTTTTCCATAGCACTGATTTACCTCCTAACGTCTTACACTGTTTTGTTATTTACTAGGTTTCTTATCTGTCTCCCCCACTGGGATCTAAGGCACCATGAAGATAGGGGTTTGTCTACTTTGTTTACTGATATATCCCCAGTGCTTAAAAAAGTGCCTGGCACACAGAAAATGCTCAGGAAATTTTTGTTGAGTGCATGGAAGCTTCCTTCCTTCCACTTCTTTGCAATGGTTCCATTCCTCTTTAGTTCTCTATCTCCAGGTTTAATTGAAGGCGGTTACCCCCCTCCACCTTCTCTTCTTTCCAGGTCCAGAACAATTCTACAGCAAAGCTCCTGCTGGTACCTGTTCCTGTGTTCTCAATGCAGCCGTACTTGGGCAGAGCACTTAGTTTAATGACAGCATCTCCCTGAAGATTGTCATGATCATCAGCAGCAAAGAAATGGTGAAATGAGAGTGGGGCTCTCCCTCCCTCATCAACCTAAGAGAGAAAAGATAGTAGAGAGTCCTTGGGTGGTTGCATAAAACTGCAATAAAAAGAACTGGGTTGAAAAGTGCGGCCTGGGGCGACCTTCCAGCACCAATTCCACTTCTTTGAGGAGGCAGATCCTCTACAGACGAGATGAGGAATGTGCACGCGGCTGAAGCCAGGCAATCTTTCAGCGCCTCTCAAAGCTACGCTCAGACACGATGACTTCGTGTCTCCCTTCAAAGTTGTGCTTCCTTCAATGATGGATCTGGTTATAAAGCAGCTCTGGCCCATTCTAATCACCCACCTCGGCAGAGCTGTATGACAGGATGGCTGCCTCCCTTCCACATCAACATTCAAAAGCCTGCAGCTACAGAATGACGCATGCAGCCCTCCCTCAGAGATGTGAGGGCAAAGCTGTCCTATAGGTGTTCCCACCAGGAATAAAAGTCCCGTTTATTCCCTTATGGTATATGTTTATAGATATGCAGGGAGAAAGGGCTCGCCATACCTGTGAGCTAGTGTTTATCTTAATGTCAAGGGGGAAATAAATCAGTATAAGTAGTTGCTCAAACTAACTTTTTCCTTTGGAGCCCTGTTTTGTATGCTAACTCTGCCCCCTGAGCCTGGTGTTTTTTGCTAGCCTGCCAGATATGACCAAGCCATTTCACTCTGAACAACTCTTAGCTAAATGTGGGAAGGGTCTACAAGTTACAAAGTGGGAGGTCATCCTGACTCTGGGAATGGGGAAGGCCTAAGTGGCTTCCCCAATGTGTGGAAATGGAAAGATGGGTGGAATATCAGAACCATTTGGAAACAACTCAGTTTTATGAATTTTCAGTTGCTCAACAAAACCAGAAAACTCCTGAGTTTTTGGCATTACGGTGTGTACATGGAGCAGGATAAGGAAAGGGAATTAGCTCTTACGGAATCCCTACCATGTGCCAGTATCACAGTGGGGTTTAAAAATTCTATTTTATTAGTCATCAGAGCAATACTCTACGTCACAGGAATAGCAATATTTTGAAGATGAGGAAATTGAGGCTAAGATTACATAATTGGTCCAAGGCCACTTAGCTAGTAGGTAACAGAACTGGCACTTGAACTCAGGTCTGGGTAACTTCATGATCAGGATACTTTATATACCCCACCCCTGCCCAGGAACTGTCAATATTGTTTACAGTGATAAGTATTGACTTGATTTAAGGAGTGACTTGGAGACACTCTCCATATCCCCATATTTGAGTTGCTGCAAACATTAGATTGTAAACTCCTCAAAGGTATATTTAATTTTTAATTTTATTCCCACTACCATACACATCTAGCATTTATGTCTAACATATAAATATTTATTGACTAAAGAAATAATATGGATATAATGATTTGCTCTTCAGCATATAATTATCTTCATACTTTTTGAAAAACTCATGATTGAAAACCACGCATATCTTGATACTAGTGCCTAGATACTTTGGGGAAGAACTTGGCAACCAATTTAGGTAGAACTCTTTATTTACATTTTTACAGATTTCCAGCTCTCTACAGCACTCTCTGTTTATTGATCTTAGAATTGTTTACCGTGATAAGGTCAGCAAAAGCAATGACTGGAGGTGGATTCTTGAGAGGAGTGATCATGATGGTAAACATCTGATTGTCCAGACGGTTATGGTCCATATCAGAGACAGAGAAATGGAAGCTGTCAGTAACCAGATGACTACTGGTCTCAAACACAGCCAAGTACCTATAGAGGCCAAGAGAAGAACCAAATGAATGAGCTGCACTGACAAGTCAGGTAAGATGACTGCATCTTTGTTTAAAAGTGGGACCAGAAGCAACATAATCTTTCAGGGGAACTACTGGTTAGTTGCTTAAATATTTTAATACAATTTTGAAAAATTCTGTCAAGTAATACAAAGTGGCTATATACCTAATTTTCTTGTTGTTGATGTCTTCCATCGTGAAATTGGAAACCTCTGAGAGTTCTTCCACCTCAGGTCCTGAGGTTCTTAAGAGAGCACCATACATGGGCAGAGAACTTAACTGAATCCAGATCTCTGGGTCCGGAGATGAATCATCCTAATCAGGCAAGCATGAAGCAAGACATGAATGCATATTTGCAGGAATAAATACTTCCAGTAGTTAAAGATCACGAGTGCTTCCTTCTCTGCTAATTGGAAAAGTCTCTTTCCCTCTGTGATCAAGCAACAACATTTCAAACTGCATGAAAATCCCAGTATTTATTTATCCTCAAATGCCTCTTTGATAATGTCTTCTTTCAAAAGTAGCTCAAATAATAGTGGGAAACACACTTTAAGTATGGGACATAAAACAAAGAGATGTCTTACTGTTACTACAAGAGCCGCACAAGGCTTTGATTTTGTTATAAGCATCTAGTGAAGAATAAGACATGGTCAGAGATATAAGCCATCTTCCTATAAACACAATTGTAGGCTTCTTCTAGAGTTTCTAAGGATGGTTTCCTTTTTAGAAACAGGTAAAACTCCATTACAACATATAACACAATGATAAAGAAAATTCTGTGAAACAGAAAGAATGGAAGTTATTTAGCTTAGCTAATGGCTCACTTTAAGTCATATCCAACATGATAAAATTTGAGTTTAACAGAAGAATTTGGGGAATCTTACAGATTTCATTCTATCAGGACTGAACCTTTGGATGCTCAACCCCCAAGATGCCCAGTCTCAACACAGACCACTTCCCTTTCCTTCTGCATTGTTTATTGACAAATAAAATAGGCTTTCTGGGGCCGGCCCCATGGCTGAGTGGTTAAGTTCGCACACTCCACTTTGGCAGCCCATGGTTTTGCTCATTTGGATCCTGGGCGCATGCATGGCACCGCTCATCAGGCCATGCTGAGGCGGTGTCCCACACAGCACAGCCAGAGGCACTCACAACTAGAATATACAACTGTGTACTGGGGGGCTTTGGGGAGAAAAAGAAGAAGAAAAAAAAGAAGATTTGCAACAGTTGTTAGCTAGGGTGCCAATCTTTAAAAAAAAAATCGGCTTTCTATGTTTCTACATGGACAATAATTAAATGTCTTAATGAACAATTTCCTCTTTCTTCAAGGATATTTTTGGAAATATCTGGGAGGCAGGCAACATCTTCTTGGAAAGTTTCCCTGAGTCATTCATCTTTTAGAGCAGTTGGCTGTGAACATGGCGGCCCTTTACACTTTACCACAGCAACAATGAAAATGAATATTGCATGGCTAAGTGCACTTTCAAATGCAAATTTTCATGACTCTGTTGTACAGTTACTTGACGTATAGGATCAGGAATGTGAGCATGGATACCTGGTGATCTGGGCCAGCAGGTTTTAGTCAGTTCTCAATTCTATCCCCCGGGGCCTTTTTAAGTTGGTAGTTCAGAGCCTCAGTGTAAGATCACAGAATTTTCCGTATTTCCTCACATCACTTGACACCAGCAAGGAAGGAAATTCAAATTCATCGAAGCTGCAAAACTTCAGAAAATTTCCTCTAAATTTATAATTTTAAAGTTTCTCTGTTTTTCCACATGAGTCGTCAAATACAATATGTTGGCTTCCAAAAGACTACTTCCTAACATTACTGTGAGTATCCTCTGAGAGAGAATTTTAAAAAGACTGCTGAGAGTTCTAAAGTATTGTTTTCTGAGATGGTGATAAACTACAAGGACAGAACTCCTGGCTCTTGATTAGAATGAATAGCTTTGAAATTCCACATTGGCAAATTTGGCAAAGAAATGCTTATTTCATGTCAGGCATATCTATTATAATGTTTCAAATCTTAAATAACTGCTCAGTTTGAAAAAGTGTGAAATCAGCTAGATTTTCTTTTTTTCTAAAAATGTTGTCATAATTTAAAGAAAATTACTCTTTTGGGATATCCAAGATATTGTGGGTGGAAAAAATTCCTAATATAGAGCTTGTTCTCATGTAATTTTCCTACTCAAAGACCTTCTTATCCCTTTTGTATTAATTCATTTTTTCACTTTCTTTTTATTATTTATACATCTATCGACCCACCATTCAACACCAGGATTAGAACTTTGATAATTACTATGTACCTACGTACTCCTCCTTCATCCTGGCTTGGGCTTATAATCACCCTGGATCTTGTCTCTCATTTCCTTGAATTCTTGATATAGTTTGATATATTACACAAAGTATTTTTAGTTTAGTTTTTTTTTTTTTTTTTTGCTTAGGAGAAGGGAGTTAGACTTTCCTCTTCTGGGATTTATTTTTCTTTTTACTCAATAGTGGACTGCTAAGATCCATGAGTATTGCTTTGTGCAGCTATAGTCCATCTGTTTTGAGTATTCTCTAATATTCCACAGAATAAGTATATCACAAGTTGTCTGTTATCCTGTTGATGGGCATTTGGCTGGTTTCAATATATTTGCTATTACAAATAGTATTGCTATGAACATGCTTGTGTATCCTTTGGCATACATGTGAAAGCTTCTCTTGGATAGCAATCTAGGAGTGGAACCATTAGGGTACATGAAAATTCATCCTCACAAGACAATGCCAAATTCTTTCCCAAAGCGGTTGTTCCAGTTTACATGTCCATCAGCAAAGAACCCCCTTTAGAATCATTTCCTCCAAAGATTTGGTATTTTCAGACCTTTTAATTTCTGTCAAGTGAATTGTTATAAAATGCTATATAATTTGTTTTCCCAGATGACTGAAAATGTAAATATCTCCTCTGATATTTCTTGGCCCTCTGGGTTCCTTTTCTGAAATTCCTGTTAATGTCTCTTGTTCATTTCTCTACTAGTTTATCTGTTTCTTCTTGATCTGCGGATGTTCTTTATATTTTCTTTGTTATTTTTTAGTTACACGTGTTGCAAATATCGCTTTCCAATTTGTAACTTGGCTGTTTTCTGTATTTATGGTGTGTTTTGGAAAACATAAATTTAATTTTAATATACCCAAGTTGATCAATTTTTTTATAGTGAGCACTCTTTGTTTCTAGTTTAAGAACTTCTTCCCTTTCCCAATATTAAAAAATATTCACCTATATCCTACAAAGAATTGTAAAATTTTACTTATGACATTCAAGTACTGAATTTGCCCATAATTACCATCAGTGTAGGGTGTGAGGTAGTAGTGCAAGTTTGCTTTTTTCCATATGAATAATCATTTTGTGCAGATTTATGTTTTAACTGGTTCCTCCTGATCTGACTTGCTATATCTGTTTTATACTACAGTCCTAGGTGTGGGTCTGTTTCTGGACTTTCTAGTACATTCTTGTGCTACATTGCCTCTATTGTGCAGGTTTGTAAGAAATCCTGCTATCTGATAGGGCAAAGCCCCTGCCCTCCTATCATTCTTTTTCAGAATTCTGCCCACTTTTTCTTCCTCATATATTGTAGAATCAACTTATCAAGATCTTTAAAAAGTACACTGGGGGTTTGATTGGAACTCAATTGAATGAAAAGATCACTTTGTGGGAGAATGGATATCTTTTTGATATTAAATCTTCCTATTCATGAATATGGCATATCTCATCATTTATTTAGTGCTTTTTTTAAAAGTCTGTCAATGATGTGTTATAATTTTCCCTGTAGAAGTATTATCTGGCTTTCGTTAGATTTAGTCCAACAGACATGATTTTTGTAATGCTATTATAACCGGTATCATCTTTTTAGCTATATTTACCGGCTATTTTTTGCTTATGCATAGCCATGTTATTGTTTTGTTGATCTTCTGTCTGGCCACTTGGTAAATTCTTTCATTTCTAATACTTTGTCAAGAGGTTCTTTTGGATTTTCTTTATAGTCAATCATAGCATCAATTTTTCCTAGAAGTTACACATCTTTTGTTACATTTATTCCTAGATATGTGTTTTGTCATGTTATTACAGATGGTATCATATTTTGAATTATTTTATTTTTGGCTGGTGCATAGAATCACTATTAGGATTTTAAGATTAATCTTATATTATCCTCCCTGTATTACAGATGAGAAAACTAAGCCCTAGAGAGTTAAGCAACTTGCCAAGGGTTACTACTCTAGTAAGTGGTGAGCTTGGAGGAAAATCCATCCACGCTAACTACAAAACCCGCCCCATCCTTTCCCTACTTGTTTACTTGCAGTGCGTAGCAAACTGTGTATAGGAAACCACCATTAAGAAGCAAATTACACAGATCCCATTTTTGCCTTTTGTTTCTGCCAACATCATGTCACCCTCTTGTAGTCAATGAGACTCTAAGAACAGGCTCACCTGCTCCTATTCCTTTATATTCTGCTCCTTTTATGACCAGAGTTCTGGTGGCTTTTCCCACCTTTTTGGATAGTCACTGCAAACTCATTAACCATGCAGATCTGGAAAAACTTTCCCCATGACACTAAGTACAAAATTCTTCTACAACCCCTGAGAAAGTTAGTATATAACTTAGCTGAGTCTTTAAAATATGCTATGCTTTCAGCAGGCTGGAATAGTTCTTTTGGAGTCTTTCTGCTCTACTGGGTAAATGCATATTCAATCAATTTCTGAAAATACATGTTCAGTTGCCAATGGGCTTGCATTTTGATATGCAGCTTATAATACGCAGGTAATGGGCAGGAACTGCTCCTGGAGAGCTATTTTGGTCTGTCAAACATTTTTCAAGCCTTGGTGATCTATTGATTAAATCTGTATTCATACATTTTTATGAATTCATGAGTTTCATAAGATTCAAAAGACCATAACCCACGGTAAAAATCACCTGTCAATTAAAAAAAAAACAAGTCAAAGCTGTTCTGAAACTATACTAGACCCATGAGAAGAATGAGGATGAAATGCAGTTTCCCACAATTTAAGAAAGGACAATTTGAGGGGAAAATCTGTGCAAAAGCAATTGAAGCAATTGTTCCCAGGCCAATGCTTTATCTCACATGCTACTATTCAGGACCAGACTTTATAGCCAGACTCTTCAGCCCAGAGAAGAATTACTTAAAACTATATAGCGTTTTAAAAAAAAGGCCAGGTCATTGGTTGGAAGTTTAAGATTAGTAAAGGAAAAATTCAATACTAAGAATGATTATCCTTCTTATTTTCAAGGCATTTGTCAAAACTACTCATTATTATGTTTGCATAGAGAGTTCATATCTGTTTACAACATACATAACTGAAAAATAAAATTAATTATACTCATTATCCTTAGCTCCAGATGAAAATCAAAGAAAGAAGATGAGTTTAATTAGCCAGGATCACTTATTAAGTTAGGGCCAGATGGGAATCCCCAAGCCCTGCCCCCCAAATTCCTGAATCCACCCTTGGTCCCGTAACCACATGCTTGTCTTGGGTTATAGAGTGGAAGGTAAGTCAGTGATCTTGCCTGGGAAACCTGGCAGAGAGCCACTGCCAAGGGAGTGTGACAGTATTCTGTCCAGAGCTGGACCTGAGACAAAAGCTGACAGAAAGTAGGCTTTCTCAAAAAAGTAGACCATGAAATACCATTACCTATCAGTCTCTGACCAGGTAAGTTCTTCTAAAATGCTCTTTCCCTCAAACTTCCATTTGAAATAATATGAGCAGAGCTTAACACATGGGGACTTGGGCTTTTCTGACATTGCCGCTGTTTCCTGTTGACAATCACCCAGCCCCATACATACTCATTGTGTTTTCATCAAAGTTTTGCTCATTCACTTGTCTGCTCATGAGACAGTGAAGCAGCTGGAATAAAGAGTGTAACTATTCCTAAGAGCACAAATATGGAGAAGTTGAAAAAAAATTCTTTACATGGCCATATACCTGATGCCCCAAATATTCAGCTATGGCATTGGTTTCTAGTCAGCTAGTCAGAGGGTGCAGTGGAGAACAAGAAGACAAATGTAAGAACTTACAACATAAGCAAGGTGTGACCTCGTGATGACAGCTGTGCTTTTACTAGCAACAGTAATGCTCAGAGAGGCACCAGCAGCCAGTCGAGGCCCTCGATCCTCTGACAGCGACACCTCCACTCTCACTTCCACCGTTGTGGCTGAGGTGCCATCTGTGACTGAGATCTCCATGCTGTCTTCCCGGGCAGAGGAGCCATCATGTAGATACTGCAGAACATTTTTCTCAATATCTTCATATGTGAAAGTGTCACCTTTCCAGAATAAAACAAATTGCAGAACCAATTACTTCTGGGAATAACGCTTTTCATTTATATAACACCTTTGTTCTCAGGATTTCAAAGTACACATAGGATCATAAACTCTGGGAGTTGTAAGCTAATTAGTCCAACCACCCACCGAATATAGGATTCCCTCTACATTACCCTTGAAAAAGGGCGATGTAGCCTGCCCTTCACACTTCTCAAGGTGGGAGGCTTACTGTATTACAAGGTAGCTAATTCCGCTGGAGATAGCTCTCATTTTTTCTAAGTTCTTAATCATATTGAACCAAAATCTGCCTCTCTGAGATCCACTCATGACTCTTGATTCTAGACAATAAAAGACAAGCCTCTATGCTTTATGATAGCCCTTCTAGAATGTAATCTCGATACTGAAAAATTTTTGAAAAAGTTAAGAAAATAAATTATGCTTGATGAACCTGTGAGAGGTCTTTGTTTCAACTGAGAGCATAAGGTTTTTCTTTAAATTTAAAAATATGTAAAAATTGAAAAATAGACTTAAGTTAGAAACTCTAACTGGATAAGTCTAGAGTACTAATTCATGATAGAGTTGATATGTGCTGTATGAAAAAAGTTTCAAGGTCATATAAGTTTCAGAAAAATGGGTTTAAACAAAATTTAAAATTAAAATGTTTTAAACTGCAGGATTTATTAGAATTTTAGAATCTTCAATACACAATATTAAAGCTTCTGAAAACTGTTTGGTCATGGAACACTTTTTATGAGAAATGCTACTTAGTGCCATGGGTCCCCACAACTCCACAGAGCACAAGTGGGGGACTGGTCTTCTTGGATGTTATATTCAACTCTGTTTCTCAATAGATTATTGACTCTCATAATTGGTGTTATATAATGAAACTAAAGAATTTATTCTTTCTCTGTATTCGTCTTCTAAACCTTCTCCTTCAACACTGTGTTACTGTGATTTACTGGTGCTAGTGGTATTGTGCCTAAAAAAAGTTAAAAAACTAATATTTTACAAATACCTTTAGCTTTCATATATTAATCACACAAATATAGGTTAAATATAATGTTAAGGAAACTGGGCTATCACTCTTATGTTCCTAAGTAGTTCCCTAAAGATGCTAGAATTCTATTCTAATGACATTTCTTTTGTTCAGTAAATTCTAAAACATCTGCCTATGTGACTCCCAAACGCCTACTGGGTGTTTTTACAAATTCGATGTACCTTCAAGGTCAAAGACTTGCCCCCTCCCTCTGCAGAGATATTCAGAAGAATGCATTATTACATGCTTATTAGGAATTATATCAAGGTTTAAGAATGTACAGATTGTTGAAATAAGCATATACCATCCCAAGGTGACTACTTTGAAAGGGCTAATATTCACTTTGATATATAAGGGCTGACTATTAAAAATTAGATTTGTGTTCTTCGTGCTTTTCTGTACTTTCTAAACAGTCAACATGTATTATTTTTTATTGGTGAAAGCACAATAAATATTTTGGAAAGCTGGTCACAGTACCACACTGTTACATGGCATAAATAATACTTTAAAAATGTGCTCCCTTTTTTTATGGATGAAGATACATGTAGTTTACACTATCAAAATTGCAGTGCTAAAACTACTGTGATGATTCACATACCAAATTAAGGAAGACAAATTCATCTCCATGAAGAAACCATAGGAAAGTAGCAGCTGACAACTCATATGAGGTTGTTCTCAATGAATTTACTCCAGGTTTCAGAACCAACCAAGTTCACCTATGACTTGAGGAAATGGAGTCATAGTTTTGGGGCACGGGTGGTGGCAAAGAGAAAGAAGTTCCCAAAATTTCAGCCGATGGACTAAACACTAAAGCTTTTTCTTTTCTAAGTATCTCCTCATAGTTTGCCCCACAAAGTTGCTATAGTTCTTGTCTGAGAAACATAAAGTGGACTGTGGAGCAAGAAATCCTCCAAGAAGGCCTATGACAGAGTGAGCAGCTACCTGTGGCCATGGGCCCTTGGGACTCAGCTGTGTACTTGAGGAGTGTGCCATGCTGTGGAGGTTTCCGAAGCTCAAAGAAGAGTTCTTCAGGTGCTGTCTCAGTATCTCTCACTACCAACTGAAGTCCTGCAGTCAGGAGAATAAAGCATGGTGAGAAGATATGTACATTAAAAACCGACTGTATACGCTGTATACACTAAAGCCACAGGCCAGGCTGGAAGCCATGTTGTGAGTAATCTGATGGTTATAAGAAAGCATGTTTAATTCCAATCAACCACAAAAGAGTGAACACTGATAATATAGTCAATTCCCAAATTACAAGTAGGGTCTTCCAAAAGTTACCTTACAAGTGGGTAGTTCTGAATTCAGAACACCTTTCTTCTTCCATACCAGTATGGAATGGAAGCCCACATACAAGGATGGGTATGGAAGCCCACAAAATGTTCAGTCCTGATCGACTAGGGTAGGTTTTCTTCCAGAAAATACTCCCAGAAACTGTTTTTGCTTTTCGTTGTTTCTTCCTTCTTCTTTCTCTGAATCCACAGGAGGGCCACGTTGTGTTAATAGTGGCTGTTCTGGCCATCACGGAAGTGACAAAGTAAGGTAAAAGTGAAGTCGTCTTTGTATGTATGGCTGGTTTGTGGGTTATCTGATAATTAACTTTAGGCCAATATCCACATGTAGAAACTGATTAAGGATCTGTTAGCACATCTGACAAAACTCACAATATCCACTGTTTGCTCTTAAGATGCTCTTGGTAAAAGAATAAACTTCTAAAGAGTAAGTATATTAATAAGTAAACAAAATCACATACAAAAGGACTAGGCCAACTCTAACTCTTCACAGCTTCTGAAGGTTACTGTGATCTGTCATTCCTCCTGTTGCTCTTTACATTCTCAATAGAAAACAAGAGCAGTCATCGAAACCGCTCCCGTCTATTCTCCCCTCTGCTCTCCGATACTTTATATTTTAGTGATGACAACAAATCAAACTCCTGGAGGCTGGAAAATAAATTCCATCACTGAGCATTGGCCTCTGAAGGGTTTATTTCCTTCTCTCTGTGCTACTTCTATTTGCATAGAAATGGGCAAAAGGAAGGATATGGATGAGAATGCCTGCAACTTCTGGAAGAGGAGGTCACTACCTTTTGGTAACCATTAAGAGGTCTGAACAGGGACTATTGCTGAAATATGGTCCTATTTCCAAAGCCACGTTTCTTTCAGGCTCCCAGTTCTTACCTATCGAAGTGCTGCCGCCTGGGCTGACCTCAAGCAATGGAGCTGTGACCTGGAACGCGGCCGGGAGTTGATCAGTGGGAAGTAAGTGAATGGTGAGGACCATCTCCGGGCTTGTGTGCTCTCCATCCGAAACTAGAAAGGGTAAAAACACACACACACACACATACAAATCAACTTGTAGTCTGGTCACCTTCAGGCTATTTCCATAAATATGTAGCTTTTTTAGATTAACTTAATACTTTGAAGAGATGCTTACAAATGGAAAAAGTGAGCAAGCAAGAAAGATACTGTGGGCTATTCTAATAAAGCTTTTTCTACCGAGTAACAAAAAGGCTAAAGGATCATAATAACAGTCATTCTAAGAAGCAAGTTTCACAAAAAGGTGATGTTGTTAAATGTTAGTGGAAAGGAAAGTAATACAAAATATGCACTCTTAGATGATGCTAGTAATGGCTTTTATTTATGGAATTATTTTTTGATTCAATTCCTTCTTCCAATGTTCCAGAGAAATATTTTCTTTCAGGAAATCTCTTAGAAATGACATGTATATGTCTCATTAGACAATATATTTATACACATTTTTGGTGAGAAAGATTGACCCTGAGCTAACATCTGTGCCAATCTTCCTCTATTTTGTATGTGGGACGCCACCACAGCATGGCTTGATGAGCGGTGTGTAGGTCTATGCCCAGGAAAAACCCATGAACCCCAGGCCACCAAAGTGCATGAACTTAACCACTACACCACTGGGTTGGCCCTGATGGTAATTTTTTAAAAGGACAGAAAATACCCATACAAATATCCCTAATGGCAGTTGTTTGGAAGTAAGCAGACCCATTTTCACCTGGTCATTATGTACAAGGCAATAACTGGAAGACATCTTTGTAAATAAAACAGTGACCTTAAGATTTTATTTCTCTGGATTATCTGACATCCAAGTGAACACTGATCACCTGAGGGAAATGAAAGCAGAATTGCCTGGCCCTTGACTCTTATTTCCATTTCCCTATACCTTAACACATCCTCCCTTCTCTAACAGCCAGGTTTAGAAGAATACCTGTACCACCAACTCGATGTGTTTGTCTGTAGGGGCTTTGAGAAATCTGTACTGTTGATTATTTAAAATGTGTAATACGCTTGCACATGGGTTGGTTATAAGAAACAAGTTACCTTCTTCACTTTCTTCTGGACTTAGCAACAAGTCAGTAGAAATCTGACCTCTATTTAAGCAAAATAAAGCACTGCTCAGTGACTCCCAGTAATGAGTCCACTCAGGTTTTAGATTTGCCTTGTCCCTGAGGATAGATCTAAAAGATATGGCTTGATTTTACAAGGTACTTTCCATGTCCTAGAGAAGTCCAGAAATAGCCCTACTGAAGGAGAGAAGACATTGTCCCTGTAAGAATGAAGGTTTTATAGCTCTGGTCATTCTGTCAAACGTCAGAATTAGCACCACTGCTTCTTTGTTTAGGCTCAGTCTTCCCCTCTCTGGATCATCAAAGATAGAGACAGATTACTCTTAACTTTGGGGGGTTTGGGGACACACATATAAACTTTTCCATAAATTTCAGTGGATTCAAGATTCTTTGAAGTCCCTGGACTCTAGGTGAAGAACGTCTATGTTAAATAAAATAATTGCAAAATATAATTTTATTTCTTATCTTTTACATTGATTTTATTTTTAAGTGGGGGGCGCTTCAGGGAGGCTTCAACATCATTACTTTACAGATGAGGAAAGAAAGGGCCCTAAATCTTAAAGAGCTTTGGTCATACCACACAGCTGTCAGCGTGACCAAGGTATATCCTTGCCTCCGTAAGTAAATGGAAGAAAGCTATTTTCTGGTACATACTACATATCAAGAAAATATATCACACAGGTGAAGGGTTTTGCAAGCAAATATTAAGAACTTACAATCAAAATGTTTGCAATTGCATGTCTAGCCCTCTCTTTAAGCAATGTTTCTGATTTCCCTGAGAAAGAGTCAAACTGCCTCTTTGGGTCAGATGCCTCCTGCGGGCACCACTCACCACGTGTGTTTACCTTGCTCAGAAAAGCTCTGAAGAGCATCTGCGCTTGTCCTGAAGCAGCCACATCAGGATTATCAGCTTTCCTTCTCATCTTAGCTGATTAACCAAGTGAGCTGTTTGCCCTCATTCTAAGGGTTAATGTCAGGGCTTGGGCTTGTTGCTGTCTTAGCTCATTATCTGCCCAGTGAAAGTTCTCTCCCTCAGAACTCTCCTAAAGGAGATGGCTTCTTTCCCACCAGATTCCAAATTTTTTCCTCCTTAAAAAAAAGAACCTCTTACACCCTTCATGACAATTAACTCAAAATGAATCACAGACCTAAAAGTAAAATGCAAAACTATAAAACTCCTAGAAGATAACATGGGAGAAAACCTAGATGGTGATGCCTTTTAGGTACAACACCAAAGACACAATCCATGAAAGAAATAATTGGTAAGCTGGACTTCACTAAAATTAAAAACTTCTGCTCTGTGAAAGACAATGTCAAGAGAATGAGAGGACAAGTTGCATGCTGGGAGAAAATATTTCCAAAAGACACATCTGATAAAGGACTGTTATCCAAAATGTACAAAGAAGTCTTAAAACTCAACATAAGAAAACAAACAACTCAATTAAAAAAATGGGCCAAAGACTAACAGGTACCTCACCAAATAAGACATACAGATGGCAAAGAAGCATATAAAAAGATGCTCCACATCATATGTCAGCAGGGAAATGCAAATCAAAACAATGAGATGTCACTACACACCTATGAGAATGGTCAAAATCCAGAACATTGACAACACCAAATATTGGTGAGGATGTGGAGCAAAATGAACTCTCATACATTGCTGGTGGGAACACAAACGGTGCAGTTACTTTGGAAGACAGTTTACTGGCTGTTTCTTACAAAACTAAACATATTCTTACCATCTGATTCAGCAATTGCACTCCTTGGTATTTATTTATCCACAGAAGTTGAAAACTTATGTCCTCACAAAAACCTGCACATGGATCTTTATAGCAGCTTTATTCATAATTGCCAAAACTTGGAAGCAACCAAGATGTCCTTCAGTAGGTGAACAAATAATAAACTGCGGTACATCTAGACAATGCAATATTATTCAGCACTAAAACGAAATAAGCTATTAAGCCATGAAAAGACACGGAGAGACACCTTACTAAGTGAAATAACCCAGTCTGAGAAGGCTACATGCTGTATAATTCAAACTATAAGACATTCTGGAAAACGCAAAAATAAAGAGACAATAAAAAGATCAGTGGTTGCCAGTGTTGGGAGTGGAGGAGATGAATAGGCTGAGCACAGAGGATTTTTAGGGCAGTGAAAATACTCTGCGTGATACGTAAATGACGGATATACATCATTATACATTGGTCCAAACATATAGAATATACTACACCCAGAGTGAACCCTAAGGTGAACCACGGACTTTGGGTGATTATGATGCGCCAGTGTAGGTTGATTCTGGTGAGTGATGTTGATAATTGGGGAGTCTGTGCATGTGTAGGGGCAGAGGGTATATAGGAAATCTCTGTATTTTCCTCTCAGTTTTGTTCTAAACCTAAAACTGCTCAAAAAATAAATTCTTAAAACATCACTCAACAATAAAAAAAAAGGAACCTCAGGCAGAAACAAGATAAATTAATTTAAGGTCAGCCCAAGGTCTATTTCTTTTACACTGTATAATAGGTTCAAGGATCATTTAACTTAAAGTTCTGGAGAAGTTAATAGTTTACCCCTTCAACTATTCAAGCTTTCAGGTGAAAGCTGAGGCTTGGAAACTGAACTGGCACACTACCATGATGCTTATTTTTCACGATTCACACACAGAATCAGAAACTTGTATTAAAATCCTGGTCCTACTGCTTACCATGTGCGGACACCTGGGCAAATTGTTTACTCTAATGACCCTTAATTTACTCAGGTTTAAAATGCTAAAAATAATACTGGTCCTTACAATATTGTTATAAGGATTAAATAAGACAACTCATATTGCAAACTGTTTTGTCAAATGTAAAATATTATAATCTGTTGCATATTATTACTAATTGTATGAATTATTTGGAAGTCTGTCACTAGAAGTGAGTTGATAACTGGGTTAATATCAACAATGACACAACGCTAGAAAAAGAAATAAAAGGCATTCAAATCAGAAAGGAAGAAGCAAAACTGCCATTATTTGCAGATGACATGATCTTACATATAGAAAACACTAAAGACTCCACCAAGAAACTGTTAGAGCTAATCAATGAATTCAGTAGAGTTGCAGGTTAAAAAATCAATATACAGAAACCTGCTGCATTTCTATACGCTAATAACTATTAGAAAGATCAATTAGGCAAATAATCGCACATACAATTGCATCAAAAAGACTAAAATACCTAGGAATAAATTTAACAAAGGAGGTGGAAGACCTGTGCACTGAAAACTATACACCATTGATGAAAGCAATTGAAGCAGACACAAATAAAATAAAAAGATATTCCATGCTCATGGATTGGAAGAATTAATGTTGTCAAAATGTCCATACTACCCAAAGAAATCTACAGATTCAATAAAATCCCTATCAAAATTCCAACAATATTTTTCACAGAAATAGAACAAACAATCCTAAAATTTGTATGGAAGCACAAAAGACCCCGGATAGCCAAAGCAATATTGAGAAAGAAGAACAAAGCTAGAGGCATCACACTTACTGATTTCAAACTACATTACAAAGCCACAGTAATCAGGAGTATGGTTTCAGCTTAAACACAGACACATAGATCAATGGAACAGAACAGAGAGCCCAGAAATAAACCCACGCATATATGGTCAATTAATTTATGACAAAGGAGCCAAGAATATACAATGGAAAAAGGACAGTCTCTTCAATAAATGGTGCTGGGAAAACTGGACAGCCACATGCAAAAGAAGAAAACTGGAGCCTATCTTACGCCATACAACAAAATTAACTCAAAATGGATTAAAGACGAACATAAGACCTGAAACCCTGAAACTCCTAGAAGAAAACACAGGTGGTAAGCTCCTTGACATTGGCCTTGGTGATGATTTTTTGGATTTGATACCAAAATCAAAGGCAACAAAAGCAAAAATAAACAAGCGGGACTATATCAAACTACAAAGCTTCTGCACAGCAAAGGAATCTATCAACAAAATGAAAAGATAACACACCGAAACGGAGAAAATAAATGCCAATTGTGTATCTGATAAGGGGTTAATATAAAAGACATATAAAGCACTCATATAGCTCAATAACAAAAAAACCCAAACAATCTGATTAAAAAACGGACAGAGGATCTGAATAGACATTTTTCCAAAGAAGACATACAGATGGGCAACAGGTACATGAAAAGGTGCTCACATCACTAATTACCAGGGAATTGCAAATCAAAACCACAATGAGATATTAGCTCACACCTGTTAGAACAGCTATTATCAAAAAGACAAGAAATAAGTGTTGAAGAGGACGTAGAGAAAAGGGAACTCTTGTGCACTGTTGGTGGGAACGTAAATTGGTGCAGCCACTATGGAAAACAGTGTGGACATTTCTCAAAAAACTAATTATAGAACTACCATATGATCCTGCAATTCCACTTCTGGGTATTTATCTAAAGAAAACAAAAACACTAACTTGAAAAGATTTCTGCACCTTGATGTTCACTGCAGCAATATTTACAAATGCCAAGATATGGAAACAACTTATGTGTCCATTGATAGATGAATGAACAAAGAAAATATGGTATGTATATATATATACACACACACACACATATATATATATACACACTCACAATGGAATATTATTCAGCCATAAAAAGAATGAAATCTTGCCATCTGTGACAACATTGATGGCCCCTGAGGGCATTATGCTAAGGGAAATAAGTCAGACAAAGACAAATAACATATGATCTCATTTATATGTGGAATTAAAAAAAAAAGCCAAGCTTATAAATACAGAAAAGAGATTGGTGGTTGCCAGAGTTGGGGGTGGGGGATGGGTGAAATGGGTGAAGGTGGTCAAACTTAACAGTTATAAAATAAATGTCACGGGGATAAAATGTACAGCATGACGACTACAGTTAATAATACTGTATTGCATATTTGAAAGTTGCTAAGAGAGTAGATCTTAAAAGTTCTCATCACAGGAAGAAAAATTTCGTAACTATATATATATGGTGACAGATGTTAACTAGACTTATAGTGGTGATCATTTTGCAATATATACAAATATCGACTCATTATGTTGTACACCTGAAACTAATACAATGTTACATATCAATTATATCTCAATAAAAAATGTTTTAAAAAACAATGACACAACACTAAAATTTACTGTTGATTCAAGTGTGATTTTTAACCCTCAAAGAAGAAAGGAAGGCCTGGGAGTTTGAGGGAGGTGACTTTCTCTCCCACCAGGAGTTATCCCTACATGAAATATAACAGGACATCCGGATGATTGATTTAATGGAACAGTCAATCCCAACTAAACAGCTATTTAAACATGCCATTCATGGTCAACCACACTCACTCTAGACGTAACAAGAAAGCTTACCCCTTTTTTGCCCAGCATAGACAGTACGTCTGACTCTGCTTTTACTTACTGGCACTCCGCTTCTAGGGCACTATGAACTAAAGCTGGGATGCTGAGGTCTTCTACACACAACTTGCACAACTCACTCTCTGGGTCCTAACACTTTTCCCTCCAGTAGTAAGGCATTCAATGAAAGGCTCTATTCAGGACTATATACAACCACTATTCATTAGCTAAGTATCACGTTGGGATGATTATGTGCCAATCATTGCCCTGGGAGCTTTACATATACAGTCATGTGCCACATAACAACATTTTGGTCAACAACAGACCGCATATACGACAGTGGTCCCATAAGATTAGTACCATATAGCCTAGGTGTGTAGTAGGCTATACCATTTAGGTTTGTGTAAGTGCATTCTATGATGTTTGCACAACAACGAAATAGCCTAATGATGCATTTTTCAGAATGTATGCCCATTGTTAAGTATATTGTATTGTAAGTATGACTATATGTAATTATTATTTATTATCCGCATTGATAGACAAGGCACAAAGAGATTAAGAAACTTTCCCAGAGCATACTGAACCCCAGGTAGTCTGGATCCAGAGTCTAAGATCTTAACCACTATTACCTCTTTTTAACAGATATTAGGACAAGTTGAAATGGGGCTTTAAACCACACTGATCTTTAGGATCCTTGGTGGATTATTTTTTCCTTTGACTACAAAGTTAAGCTATTACTATTTAACTAGCCATGTGATTATTTTGGAAGAAACTTGTCTTATGTAACTGTTAAGTAGTTCTTAGAAAATAGCTAAAAGTAATGATGAAGGGAACAAAAAGAAAGGACTAATAAGGAAAGGAAAATTTCCATTTTCTAATAAAATTGAGATTAAAATCTTCACCTGTGAAGTGGAATTTCACTGATTCTGGGAGACCTGAAAGAACAGAAGACAGAAATCAGTATATTAAAAAACCAGAAAATCAGTATGTTAAACATTTTTAGGTCAGAAATAGATGGGGAAGGTACAAAATATGGGGCAGAGGTTAGAAAAGTAAACGATGTTTTAATCTAAATTATTATGGTTTAAGGAAAGATCACCAGTTCGTATGCTAATATTATGCTGAATTTAATAGTGCCAGCACTAATTTTAAGTAAGAAAAAGAACCACACAGTGGAATAATTTTATATCACAGCAGTTAGAATGATTTATGATACATTCATTCAGATCTCATTTTATCAGTATATAAAATCCTACAAATCAGTGAATGTGGGTGATGTTGTATATCACTGACAGGCTCTCTGGTGGGTCAATTCCATTGTAGAATTGAGCGATGCCTGGGACATTGATTTACACACTGTAACGATGTGAGAGATTTATCTTGCGGCATTTATCCCATAGATTATACAGGACAGGACTCTGTTCTCTCTCTAAAAAAGCTCTAAGAACTCAGGCAAGTATAGCGGATACAGAAATAACTTCAACCATGGCTGACATGTTTTCTTTCTCTCTAATCCCAAGATGTCCCAAATTTCTTGTAAGTAGGGATTGGAGAACCATGAACATTTTCATTGTCTATTCGTTACCCAGTTACTAAACACTGGGGATACTCCTTAAAGAAGAGGCCTGCCCTCACCCTTAGAGAATTTCAGTCTAATTGAGTTAATCATTTTCTAGACAATTGCATTTATATAAATAATGGCAAATATTACTTTAAATGTTTGCCATCATTTAAAATGTAACTCTAAAATTATTTCACCGATGTTCAACTCACCATAAGAAATCACCAGCTGTTCTGTATGAATAAAGCTACTATATAAAACTAATACTCTATATTAATCGTGTTATATGGTACATACATCTTAAAGATCAGAAAGAAATAGGCTTCAAGATTTTTAGAGTCATTCCAAGGCACAGAAATATTTAGGGTAGGAATTCAAAACTCCTGCTTTCCAGTCAGCAGCTTTGATTACCGGACCAGGGGGAGAAATAAGAAATGGCAAGGATGGAGGCTATCTTGGCTGAGTGGAAGGGCACACACTGGCTTGAATTAGAAACAGTTTTTCTTTGGCTCAGTCTTCTCCTCCTTTAAAAACATGCCTTCTGTCAAATCCTGGTTTTAATCCCAAAAGGTCAGCTGCATTCTCCATTCCTACATGGAACCTTCCCTGAGGTACTGCAGGATCCTCCTCACTGGATTCCCCTCACCCATCCATCCATCCACTCTGGCCTCCTCCCCAAATCCATTCACATAACTGCAGTCAAAGAATTTCTTATGAAAAGCCCTCTTCCCATATCTTAAAACCTCCACCAGGTTCTTAACTGTTCTTGGGATAAAAATCTAAATCCCTACAGGTTTATAGGGCCTCTACAGTCTGGCCTCTTTCTCTCCCTCCAGGCTCATCCTTGCTCTGCTCCGCCCTCCACATTCCAGACACACTGACTTTTCTTCAATCCCCAGTACGCCACATTCTCTCCCTCCCCAGGGCCTCACATGGGGCATGTGCCTTTCCTTCAGGAATGTTCTCCTGATTATCCCAATATGCACACTTAGCCTGGTTAGCTTCTACCCATCCCTCCACTGTGAATCTCTCTCTGGGGCACCCTCCACTGAACCCTCAGTCTAGGTCAGTCTTATTAGATTCCATTCCACCACTGAACATTCTTTTTTCTTTTCTGAGCTCTTATCTCAGTCTGCAATTAAACATTCACTACTGGGATTATTTATCAAATTCTGCCTCTACATCTAGATCCCAAAACTCACCAAGAACAGGATTCATGCCTCTTCTTGTTCACTACTACATCTTCAAGATCTCACTCAGCGATTGCCAAATAGGAAGCAGAAAATGAATATATACAGAAAGCATGCCTGCATGCATGAATAAATGGAAAAATGATGACCTGAGCCCAAACTACATACTGACCCACAAGTCTCAAGCTATTTTGAATAGCTATACAGCAGTGCTACCAAACTGTCCAGAAGGATTACAGGAAGAGCTAGGGAGAGCCGGCCATGAAGATCTACAGAGAGCAGGTTGAGTGCCTCAAAATAAAGAAGAGAGCATTACCAGCAAAGGAGAAGGCCATGATCTCCTGGAGGTGGGGGGCTGCAGTAGGAGGACGGTACATGATTTTGCCCTGGTTAATATCTTCCTGCGTGAAATACCGGATGGGAGAGTGAGGCTGGTCCTTGTGTTCGATGATGCCTGGGGAAGAAGAGACTTGGCATGAGCATGAACAGTAATTCTGACGGCTGATGACCAGAGCCATAAAGATGCCTTTCCTACTTGTGAGAGTCTCTTACCCTTCAGGAACAACTGCTCTCAGGTTGTTCTTGGTCTACTATTCTCCAGTTATTTAAGAAAAGTGCAAATCTGAAACCCGAATAGACTCTTCACTAGGATTCAGTGACTATAAACAACAGTAAGATGCAAACTACTGCCCCTAACGTAGCTTAGACTAGGTAATCCTCCAGAAGTCATAGACACTAAATCATAATTATGAGATCCTCTCAATTGAGTTTAAGTTCAAAGGTCAACGTCGCTGGGAAAATGGCACAGACTGGTCTTCTGGTGAGGCTGTAAAGAGATTTTTCTCAATCTACCCTCTTTTCTTCAGAAACTCCTTAGTCTCTTGATGATCTTGGCAACAGTGCCATGGATTTTGACTATTCTAAGAACTGGATTTGCAATTATTACTGTGCTTGTGATAAATGCTTTAGGGGTTGCAGATTTGCCTGTTGTTTCTAAATTTTGCAGGTATGGAACTGTGATAATTTTTCATGTCCTATTAACTCTTTAAAAGGAGGACACATGTGAGGCTTGGTGTTGAACTAATTCAAGTTCTGAGGGGCTGAGAGACCTATGGCCATTCTCCAGAAGAAGGCCCAGGCTGCCGGTCTGAAAGAACTTCATCTCCTCCCTGGCAATGTAGGGAGAACAACTCTAGCGATGACTTAGGAAACTAAAAAAAGGATGGATGACTTAGACATTTAATTTCTTTGGATTTTATCAAAAGGGTAATGGGCGGATTCCCCGGCACGGCACCAGACCGCAAGCTGCTGCTGGGCTCACGGTCTCCGGTGCACGGGTTGGTGCAGGGGGCGCCCGGACTTCCCATAGACATGCTTGGGGACATGGTTGGAGCTCCAGCGCCCGGCCCTGCGGCCCGGGGGGAGGCTCTGGGGTCACGCACCTCCCCGGCAGGGAAAGCCTCTGCTCGCCATCAGCAGGGAGGCCCCGTCCAGAATCCAGAAGAAGGGAAAGCTCCCAGTGGGCGGATTCCCTGGCACGGCACCAGACTGCAAGCTGCTGCCGGGCTCACGGTCTCTGGCGCACGGGTTGGTGCAAGGGGTGCCCGGACTTCCCGTGGACGTACTTGGGGACACGGTTGGAGGTCCAGCACCCAGCTCTGCGGCCTGGGGGGAGGCTCCGGGGTCCTGCACCTCCTTGGCAGGGAAAGCCTCTGCTCGCCATTAGCAGGGAGGCCCTGCCCAGAATACAGCACAAAAGGAAGCTCCAAGCGGGTGGATTCCCCGGCACAGCGCCAGACCGCAAGCTGCTGCTGGGCCCACGGTCTCCGGCGCATGGGTTGGTGCAGGGGGTGCCCGGACTTCCCATGGACGTGCTTGGGGACTGGGTGGAGCTCCAACACCAGGCTCTGTGGCCTGGGGGGATGCTGCAGGGTCCTGCACCCGCCCAGCAGGGAGGGCCTCTGCTCGCCATTGGCAGGGAGGCCCCGCCCAGCATTCGGAACACTAGGAAGCTCCCTAGAGCAGAATTCCCCACAAGGCAACAGCATACAAGCCACCACCAGGCCCACGGACTCTGGCCGTGTCCCAGACGAGGCAAAGGGCTCCCAGAGATCCTGTGAGAGTGGAGTGGGGCAGAGTGGAGCTCTGATGAAATGGCTACGTAGCCCTGGGGGAACTCCAGGTTCCTACAGCAGTCTCAGCGAAAGCCTCTGCACAGCACTAGTGGAGAGGTCCCGACTGGCAATCTCAAGGCGGGAAGGCCCTGGGGCAAAAGTAGCACAGCTAGGTGAGCTAACAACAGACTGCAGAAGATACCCATAGCTCTGCTGGGACCTATAGTGGACAAGTGTGATCTTGTGGGCTCTGTTAGGGACAAAGCGGCTATTATAGGTGATCCTGCTACTGGCTGCTGGGAAAGCCCACAACAACGCTGCAGACCACAAGGAGGGAGCGTGTCTAAGTGGGCTGCAACAGTACGCACCAGCAGCCTGTGGCCCCCTTGTGATTGCCCCCACAACCGACGAGGGAGCCCACAGGACCACTGTGACTACGAGGAGGGGTTCAGGTCCAGTCAGTAACAGCTGACAGGGTTCCTGGTTGGTGCAGTCTAAACAGCTGCACCCCCCCCCCCCACACCAGTTGCAACAAGTGGAAGCAGCGACTAAACTCTATCTCTATGTGGAGGCACAAATCCACGCCATCAAGCAGTACGAAAAAATAAATCTCCAGAACAGAAGGAAAATGATAAGCACCCAGAAAACAATCCCAAAGACAATGAAATCTATAACCTAAATGATGATGATTTCAAAACTGCCATTATTAAAAAACTCAATGATTTAAAAGAGAATTCAGCTAGACAACTCAATGAGTTCAGGACCTATGTCACAAAAGAGCTTGACACTATGAAGAAGAACCAATTAGAAATACTGAAGATGAAGAACACAATGGAGGAGATTAAGAAAAATCTGGACTCTCTGAACAGTAGGGTCGATAAAATGGAGGACAGAATTAGCAATTTGGAGGATAGGAATACAGAAATGCTGCAGACAGAGGAGGAGAGAGAACTAAGACTAAAAAGAAATGAAGAAACTCTCCGAGAATTATCCGACTCAATTAGGAGATGCAACATAAGGGTTATAGGTATACCAGAGGGAGAAGAGAAGGAGAAGGGGGCAGAAGGCCTGTTCAAAGAAATAATAGCTGAGAACTTTCCAAACTTGGGAAGAGAGATGGAACTTCATGTGACAGAAACCAATAGATCTCCAAACTTTATTAACGCAAGAAGACCAATGCCAAGGCATATAGTAGTGAAACTAGCAAAAGTCAACGACAAAGAGAAAATACTAAGGGCAGCCAGGCAGAAGAAAATAACTTACAAAGGAAACCCCATAAGGCTATCAGCAGATTTCTCAGGAGAGACCTTACAGGCTAGAAGAGATTGGAATGAAATATTCAAAACTCTGAAGGACAAAAACCTGCAGCCAAGAATACTCTACCCAGTGAAAATATCCTTCAAATACAATGGAGAAATAAAAACTTTCCCAGATAAACAAAAGTTAAGGGAGTTCATCACCACAAAACCTCCTCTTCAAGAAATGCTCAGGAAGAACCTCATTCCTGAAAAATCAAAAAAAGGAAAGGGGCTACAAAATCCAGAACAAAGGAGATAAGCAGAAGGACAATAACACAAAGTAATAGCTCTCCATCAGGACAAAATGCAAAAGAACCGGAAAACAAGTGATAAAATGGCAACAGTAGGCCCCCATGTTTCAATAATCACTCTAAACGTGAATGGATTGAACTCTCCAATCAAAAGGCACAGAGCGGCAGGATGGATCAAAGAACAAGATCCAACAATATGCTGCCTCCAGGAAACACACCTCAGCCCCAAAGACAAACACAGACTCAAAGTGAAGGGATGGAAGACAATATTCCAAGCCAATAATGAACAAAAGAAAGCAGGTGTTGCCATACTTATATCAGACAAAGTAGACTTCAAAGCAAAACAGATAAAGAAAGACAAAGAGGGGTGGTATATAATGATAAAAGGGATGCGCCACCAAGATGACATAACACTTATAAATATATACGCACCTAACACAGGAGCACCAAAATTCGTAAAGAAACTATTAACAAAACTAAAAGGAGACATCAACAGCAATACAATAATAGTAGGGGACCTCAACACCCCATTAACACCAATGGACAGATCATCCAGACAGAAAATCAACAGGGAAATTATAGAATTAAATGAAAAATTACATCAGATGGACCTAATAGATATATATAGGACACTTCATCCAAAAACAGTAGGTTACACATTCTTCTCAAGCGCGCATGGAACATTCTCAAGGATAGACCATATCTTGGGAAACAAAGCAAGCATCAATAAGTTCAACAGGGTTGAAATAATATCAAGCATCTTTTCTGATCATAATGCTATGAAACTAGAAATCAACTACAAGAATAAAGCTGGGAAAGGGCCAAAAATGTGGAGACTAAACAACATGCTACTGAACAAACAATGGATTATTGAAGAAATTAAGAAGAAATCAAATATTATCTGGAGACAAATGAAAATGAAAACACACCGTACCAAATTAAGTGGGATGCAGCAAAGGCAGTCCTAAGAGGAAAATTCATTGCAATACAGGCTCACCTCAATAAGCAAGAAAAATCTTACCTAAACAACCTCAAACGACACCTAACGGAATTAGAAAAAGAAGAACAAACAAAGCTGAAAGTCAGTAGAAGGAGGGAAATAATAAAAATTAGAGCAGAAATAAATGATATTGAAACAAAAAAGACAGTAGAAAGGATCAATGAAACAAAGAGTTGGTTCTTTGAAAAAATTAACAAAATCGACAAAGCCTTAGCCAGACTCACTAAAAAAAAAAAGAGAGAGAAGTCTCAAATAAATAAAATTAGAAAGGAGAGAGGAGAAATCACAACAGATACCAAAGAAATACAAAGGATCATAAGAGAATACTATGAAAAACTATATGCCAACAAATTGAACAACCTGGAAGAAATGGACAAATTCCTAGACTCCTCAACCTACCCAAAGTGAATCAGGAAGAAATAGAGAATCTGAATAGACCAATCACAAGTAAAGAAATAGAAACAGTAATCAAAAACCTCCCCAAAAATAAGAGTCCAGGACCAGACGGCTTCTCTGGAGAATTCTACCAAACATTCAAAGAAGATTTAATACCTATCCTTCTCAAACTATTCCAGAAAATAGAGGAAGATGGAGCACTCCCTGATACATTCTATGACGCTAACGTCACCCTGATCCCCAAACCTGACAAGGACAACACAAAGAAGGAAAACTATGGGCCAATATCACTGATGAACATAGATGCAAAAATCCTCAACAAAATTTTGGCAAACCAAATACAGCAACACATGAAAAAGATTATACACCATGATCAAGTGGGATTTATACTAGGGACACATGGATGGTTCAACATCTGCAAGTCAATCAACATGATTCACTACATTAACAAAACGAAAAACAAAAACCACATGATCATCTCAATAGATGCAGAGAAAGCATTCGACAAGATCCAACATCCATTTATGATAAAAACCCTCAATAAAATAGGTATAGAAGGAAAGTACCTCAACATAATAAAGGCCATATATGACAGACCCACAGCCAACATCATACTCAATGGACAAAAACTGAAACCCATCCCTCGGAGGACAGGAACAAGACAAGGGTGCCCACTTTCACCACTCTTATTCAACATAGTACTGGAGGTTTTGGCCAGAGCCATTCGGCAGGAAAAAGAAATAAAAGGAATCCAAATAGGCAACGAAGAAGTAAAATTCTTGCTGTTCGCAGACAACATGATCTTATATATAGAAAACCCCAAAGAATCCATAGAAAAACTATTAGAAACAATCAACAACTACAGCAAAGTTGCAGGGTATATAATCAATATACATAAATCAGTAGCATTTCTACATGCTAACAATGAACTAACAGAAAAAGATCTCAAGAACTCAATCCCATTCACGATCGCAACAAAAAGAATAAAATACCTTGGGATAAATTTAACCAAGGAAGTGAAAGATCCATACAATGAAAACTACAAGACCTTCTTGAAAGAAATCGATGACGACATAAAGAGATGGAAAGACATTCCATGCACATGGATTGGAAGAATAAACATAGTTAAAATGTCCATACTACCTAAAGCAATCTACAGATTCAACGCTATCCCAATCAGAATTCCAATGTCATTCTTTACAGAAATTGAACAAAGAATCCTAAAATTCATATGGGGCAGCAAAAGACCCTGAATTGCCAAAGCAATCCTGAAAAAGAACAAAGCTGGAGGCATCACAATCCCTGACTTCAAAACATACTACAAAGCTACAGTAATCAAAACAGCATGGTACTGGTACAAAAACAGATGCACAGATCAATGGAACAGAATTGAAAGCCTAGAAATAAAACCACACATCTATGGACAGCTAATCTTTGACAAAGGAGCTGAGGGCCTACAATGGAAGAAAGAAAGTCTCTTCAACAAATGGTGCTGGGAAAACTGGACAGCCACATGTAAAAGAATGCAAATCAACCATTCTTTTTCACCATTTACTAAAATAAATAAGAATGGATCAAAGACCTAAAGATTAGGCCTGAAACAATAAGTCTTCTAGAAGAGAATATCGGCAGCACACTCTTTGACATCAGCTTCAAAAGAATCTTTTTGGACACCATAACCCCTCACATGAGGGAAACAATAGAAAGAATAGACAAATGGGACTTCATTAGACTAAAGAGCTTCTTCAAGGCAAGGGAAAACAGGATTGAAACAAAAAAACAGCCCACTAATTGGGAAAAAATATTCACAAGTTATTTATCCGACAAAGGGTTAATCTCCATAATATACAAAGAACTCACACAACTCAACAAGAAAAAATCAAACAACCCAATTACAAAATGGGCAGGGGATATGAACAGATATTTCTCCAAAGAAGATATACGGATGGCCAATAGACACATGAAAAGATGCTCATCATCACTAATCATCAGGGAAATGCAAATCATCAAAACTACACTAAGATATAACCTTACACCTGTTAGAATGGCAAAAATATCCAAAACCAAGAGTGACAAATGTTGGAGAGGCTATGGAGAAAAGGGAACCCTTGTACACTGTTGGTGGGAATGAAAACTGGTGCAGCCACTATGGAAAACAGTATGGAGATTCCTCAAAAAGTTAAGAATAGAAATACCTTATGACTCAGCCATCCCACTACTGGGTATCTATCCCAAGAACCTGAAATCAGCAATTCCAGAAGTCCCATGCACCCCTATGTTCATCGCAGCATTATTCACAATAGCCAAGTCATGGAACCAACCTAAGTGCCCAGCAACTGATGAGTGGATAAAGAAGATGTGGTATATATATACAATGGAATACTACGCAGCCATAAAAAAGGACAAAGTCGTCCCATTCACAACAACATGGATAGACCTTGAGGGTATTATGTTGAGTGAAATAAGCCAGACAGAGAAAGACGAACTCTGTATGACTCCACTCATAGGTGGTAGTTAACATATGGACAAAGAGAACTGATCGGTGGTTGCCAGGGGAAAGGGAGGTGGGGGGAGGGCACTAGGGGTGAAGTGGTGTACCTACAACATGACTAATAATGATGTACAACTGTAATTTCACAAGGGTGTTAACTTTCATAACCTTAATAAAAAAAATTAGAAAAAAAAAAGGGCAATGGAATTTAATTTTTAGACTTCTGTTTCTTCCAGGGGATTTGATAATGCGAGAGGGTTACATCTAGGGCAGTGGTTGGGCTTGGGAGAGCAGCCTCAGATGTGGGAGCAGAATTGTCTTAGTAGAAGCTGATCTCCTTTCCGTGAGGAACAGCCACACCTCTCTGGGAATAAACTTACTCGTAAGGCCAAAATTAAGAGATCTGAAGGCTGGGGACTGACGCCAGGGGCCCACCTCTCCTCCAACTGTAGTTCCACGTTTCCATATTCCCCTGTGGAGGAGGAATGACTTATCTAATCGGGAAAGGAACTGAGTACGTGTGGCTCATCCCCCTGTGGGCTCTCTGGCAGAGCTCCTTGTCCTTAGCACGTACTCATACTGGTCTGCTCCCCTGTCAACCTCACCAGGGCAGGTTCTGTCCCTATAGACAGTGCCTGCATCTGTCCAGTTCTGCCTGTGCATGGGACGGGGGGCTTAATCCAGTGATTGAAGTTACATACACTCGATGTCCTCCAGGACAGTTCTGTCAGCACCAAAGCTGACACATTCATCATCTCCATCTGTCCAACCACAGTGTCTCTCTGGCAATTAGTTCTAAATGCAAAAGACAGGAACAAAGGGTACGAATATTTGTTGCTCCTTAAATCCTCAACAAGTAGAAGCAGACAAAACACCAGAGCTTTTAAGACTGGTCAACAACAAACTAGAAGACAATAGCATCACTCAGAAGATCATTTCCTGCACATCTTACCTTGGCTTGGATGCAGAGGGAGAGTGATATTGTATATAATCTTTCCACTTGGCCTCTCGGAGTTTACAAAGGACAGGGAATGAGGCTGAATCACAGTCAGGCCATCTTCCCGAGCCTAAACAAAGTTTAAGAAGGAAGAAGGAAAACATGGTGTGATGAAAACAAAAGCCAGAGGCAAAAACAAACCTTATTTAAAAAACAAAAAAACTCACTCTGGGTTTTTAAATTAGTCACACATAGCAAAATTTTCTCTGAGAGTTCAAAAGAACTCTGCTCTGTTACACTGCAGATCTGTCCCAGCCTTAGGACGCTCACAGGGTTACAGAGCCTTTTTCAGGTCTTCTTGCACCCAACTCTCTCTCCCCTGCCCTCTGCCCCCAGGTTTATGTTGGTGCAAGCTGTGGGAGTCCCAGTATGCTCCCTTTTCTCAACATGGAACACATATGAAAGTGAGCCACCACAGCTGCTATTCTTCTCTTTGTAGCTGGATCGCTACATCTCTGCTCCTCTAACTTGCTGGGCTAAGGTTGTATCTGGTAAGAACTTCTCCTTAACCCGCCCCGCCTCCCCTACAGCTTGCTAACCAGAACTATGACTCTTTCTTTCTTTTCTTTTAACTTTGATGATTTCAAAGGGCTAAAGATGAACTCACCTCAAACACTAAAAGAAGTTACCATTTGAATTCAGAAGTTTAAAAAACATTTGTTTATTGAAACACATAAAAATAGTATTTCTCTTTGTCTCCACTGTACTATTCAAAATAACTAGATACTGATTTTCTCTTCTAGCTTTCAAGATCCAATGAATGAGTCAAGCGAAATTAATCAGAAGGCCAATGTGTATCTAGTTTTTACTACGCACTTACCTGTGTACATCCATAACCCACTAACAGTGACAACACTCAAAAGAAAAAGGAGAGATTCAGAATATCATAATGAGGCATAACAGTAAGTTGGGGACAGCAGCAAAAACATAGAGTGGAGAGGAGAAAAGGGAAAAGTAGTAGGAGCAAGGGCCCCTAGCCTGGGGCACACATGCTGTTAATAAAACAAAACAAAAACACGCAGTTTGTTGCAGGCTCTTCCTAACTGATCCCCGAAGGGTTGGAGTTTGACACGCTCTCCTGCTGTCTGAAGCTCTGCTTCTTTCAGAAGGCTTTTCCCCATTTAGGAAAGGATTAAGTAGGGCTCAGTAATTCTCATAGAGGAGGGTGTGGTGTTCTTCCTTTTAACCATGAAAAGATTGAAGGTTGTAGTTGCTTTGTAATTGTCCCCAAGGCACGCTCGTCCTGGGAGAGGCAGCATTTGCAGGTTACAACAACCCCCCTATAGTAAAGACTCATATTTCAGGCCACTGCTCAGGTCTGGAATGTAATGAGCAAGGAATACCAGAATTGCAAATAGCAGCTGGTCTCTCACCCTAAAATAAAACAAGTAAGGACAACAAATTAAAAATATATGCCCTACCTATGGTGTTTACAGCCCACAACTGTGTGTACCCGTCTATAAACGTGTACACATGTGGGCACAGACACACGGACAAAAAAGTGCAGGCTCAGTACACTGTCCCGTACTCTTTGCCACCTTTTAATCTCAAAAGCATCAGAATAAATTGAAAATTTGCTGAGTATTATGGGATATTTTTGAAAATCTACATGCCCCTAACAATAAAGCGATAAGAAGAGAGAATTACCATGGACACAGGACTATGGCAAAGGGAAATATGTTCCAGCTAAGATAATAGATATTTTATTATGGGATTTATGGATACTATTTCTCTACTAATAGAAATAGACTCTTGGTAGAAAAAGTAAGGACTTGATTCTCTGAAGACAGCAATACTGAGGTTGAGATAGATCAAAGTATAATCAATTTTAATACTGGCTATTTGAAACACTCAATATTTATCAATTAAACATAGTAAGAAATGAGAGATTAAATTTCACAGAAATCATTACAGAAGACACTTTTTTATTAAAATAACTGTCAAGAAAAGAAGATTACAGAATTATGGCTTTCATAATCCCCATATTACCTCTGAATATATCCAGACTCCAATGCCTCTCCCCATTGCCATTGCTACCACCTGCTGGGAGCCACAATCTCTCCCCTGGATTTCCAGGATGGTCTCCCAGCTGCTCTCTTGTCCTCCCTACAGTCTATTTCAGCACAGCAGCCAGGGCGATCCCTTTAAAGAGGACAGGAGACCTCTGGTCGACACCCAGCAATAGCTCTCCATTTTACTCAGAATAAAAGCTAAGTCTCTACAATGGCCTATGCGGGCCACATGATCAGCCCCCGCCCCTACCACCGGGTTAGCACCCCAGTGAATTCATGTCAATTACTCTCGCCCTCACTCACTCGCTTCAGCCAAAGTGGCTTCCTTGCTGTCCCCTGAGCATCTTAGCATGCTTCCAAATCAGTGCCTCTGTTCTCTAGGCCTGGAATGCTCTTTCCTCAGCTATCTGCGTGGTTATCTCTCTCGCCTCCTGCAAATCTTTCTTTAAATGTCATTGTCTTAATAAAGCCCACCCTGACCACCTTATTTAAAACTGCAGTCTAGATTTCTCCTGCTCCCACCACTACATTTCCAGTCCCCTTGGCCTTGATCTACTTTTTGTTTTACCACAATACTCTCACTAACTTGCAATATATGAGTTACTTCTTTATTTTGCGTATTACTTATTGTCTATTTCTCCCCAAGAGAAACCAAACTCCACGATAACATGGATTTTTGTTCATTCATGGACGGATCCCAAGCACCAAACACAGGGCACATGGAAGTACTTGATAAAAATTTAAGTGAATGAAAAATATTATGAAAATATTAAGCTATGAAATAAAAGAATAAAAATATTTCTTAAAACAACTCCATCAGTAACTTTTTAGAATATTTTTCATTGTATTTCAGCGTCACTTAAAGAATTAGAGGGGCAAATATTTTAACCCTTACGCCTTAGCAAAGTGTGTTGTCTTAAACCTTTAAACTTCCAGGTCAGGATTTATAAACAATATTATCATTTCACCCTCCATTAAAAGAAAGATCACTTTCACAAGCTGACTGTCATTCTACCAAAGCAGTAAAGCCCGTGGTGGGCCTGAGAAATTCGACTCCCATAAAAAATGAGCAGAAGATCAAATAAGTAAAATGGCGGTCCTACCAGAAATCAGGTTCTCAAATAGTTTAGTTAGGACAACAAAATTAATTTGTTCATATATTCATGTAGGAAATATTTAGTAAGAACCTACTATGTGCAAGGTACCAAGCAAAGAGCTGTGGGAGATGCAAGATGAATCAGATATAGACCCTTTTCTCAAGGAATTTCAGTTTTTAGTAGGGGAAAATCATAAATAGCTGTAATGTAGAAAATGCTAAGTAGTGTGAAAAGCTCAGATAAAGCACAACAGAAATTCCAAGGATAAAGAAACATTTCCAGAGATGCAGATAATAATTCTACTAGTTTCTGAAAGGTCTCAAGAAAAAACATGGACACTGAAGCCTGCAGCCATAAACAAATACAGCACGTCCAGATGTGAGTCTGTATCACAAAAGAAATCAGCTGCTTTAACTGGATTGCTGCCAGTCCCAACAGGAGTGGTTTTAAGAGAACTTTTGCTACAGCAATCATTCTGGAAACAAAAGAAACCAGGAAAGAAAGGCTTATTCAAGGCCTTTCCCTCAACTGGTGACCATGGGCAACGCAACCCTGAGCACTGCAACCATCTGAAAATGGAAATAATAAATATTCTATCTTTCACATTAAGAGAGACTGCTTTATATCAGGCATTGTGCTAGTTGCTGAGGAAGATACCATGATTAATTAATCAAAGATTTTGCCCCTAAAGATCTTCTAAGTCAAAGAGTGGATGGATTACTTGGAAAACTGTGAGTTGATGGGAATCCATTAATTTATTAGCAGAATAGTACACTAACGTATGCTATGTTATTGATAGGTAAATATGCATGTATCACACATGTTTATATATATCTTATAATATTATACATACATGTATACATCTTTTATATACATAAGTATGCAAGGAGCTTATATTTGATGAATAACAGAGTTACAGAAAGGCCACAGAACAAATTTCCCTTTAGGCAGGTATTCAATGAAGCTGCTTTTCAGTCTATACAATTTTCCTGTGGAATCTCAGTTATGCTTGAGGATTTAACCACTACCTGCCATTAACAATTCTCAAAGGTTTATCTTCCACCCAGAATATCTACTGATCTTCTTACCTGTCCTAAATGAGCACACCTTTTATAAACAATTCCCCTTTTCTCTCTCCCTATCTCTATCCCCACTGTCCCCCACAGTGGCAACCACCATTCTACTTTCTGTTCTAAAAGTTTGACTAATTTAGATAGCTCACATAAGTGGAGTCATTAGTATTTGTCTTTTTGTGACTGACTTATTTCACTTAGGATAATGTCTTTAAGGTTCATTCATATTGTAGCACATGACAGGATTTCCTCCTTTTTTAAGGTTGAATAATATTCCACTGTTGTACACATCACATTTTCTTTATCCATCTATCCACTGAAGGACATTTAGGCTGCTTCTACCTCTTGGCTACTGGCTGTGCAAGCATCTCTTTGAGATCTCACTACTTCTTGATTCTTATTGCCATTGCATGGGGTTCGTGCCACTAACCTCTCCTGTTCTAGATGACTGCAACAGATTATTTCTTGGCCTCCTTGCTCCCTGTCTGGCCCCTGTCCAAGGTGTTTTCTACCCTGCAGCCAGAATGATCTTCCTAACTGAAAATCTGATCATGTCACTTCTCTGCTAGAAATCCTTCAACATCCTACTTGTCCCAACAGAATTTAAAATGGAAACTTCATCCTATCTTTAATGTCCTTCATGATCCCACTCTCATTTCTTGTTTTTCTTCACCTAGGGATTTATGCTGTAGCCAGTGGAACTCTCCATACTTCCTCAAACATGTCATGTTTTCCAGTGTCTACATATTTTTTTCACTTGCTGCTCATCTACCTGGAATAAATTTCCCCTTATTTCTAGTCTAGATAAGTGGTTCTTCAATTGTGGTGAGCAGAGCATCAGCAACAGTATCACCTGAAACTTGCCAGAGACGCAAATTCTCAGCCCTACCCCAGACCTACTGAATGAGAAACTCTGGGGTGGGCTTCAGCAATCTGTGATTTAACAAACCCTATAGGTGACCCTAACGCAGGCTGAAGTGTGAGACCCTGCTCTAGAGATAATTTACCCTTCAACCAGCTCTGTGCACCTCCTAGAGGAAGCCTTCCATGACCCTCCCCAACGCCCCACTGGACTAGATATCCTCTTATTGCTGCCATATCATGGCTCTGTCATGGCATTTATCATTGTATTGTCATTGCTCATTTATTTGCTTGTCTCTAAATTCTTTGAGAATAGAGACTATGATTTATGGTCATTGAATCTCCAATGTCTTCCACGGCACTTGGCATAAATTAGGGGCTCAGAAGTATTTATGATTGAATGACTGAATGAATGGAGAGGTGGATGCCATATATGTATTTAGCATATGTATTCATAATGTATTTACCAAATACGTGCAAAACTTGTGTGCTTAGGTGAGTCTGAATCACTGAATTGAGAATGTGTTTTTGTCAGATTACAATTGTGTCCTATAGTAATGGCCGTAATTAATGTCAAAGGAAATATAAACAGTGTATATTTTAAGGAATAAAAGAGTAGGCCAACCACACTTCATGGTAAATTAACCTTTTTGACCGTAAGTTACACAGGACAGACCTAATTTGCAAACATGCAACCCGAGACCCTAAAGGTTAAGTAACTTCAAAGGTCCCTAGAGATCCACAGCAACAGGGGAGGAGCACTGCCATCTTCATGGCTCCTGGCCCATTTTTTCCCTCTAAAACCCAAAATAACACTGCATTAGCATTTGGCAAGAAACATGTATGCACATTTTTCTTTACACTTTAGAAAAAATTCTGATCCAAGTCCCTCCAGTCAGAATGATGAATTATAGACTTTATGGTGCTGCTGAATTATGATTTCTTTAAATTACGGTTTATGGTGGAAATGCCTATACCAGCTATTCATTAAAAACTTTCTGTTTCCCCCTTTATGTCTCTGTCATGCCCCAGACCCATAATTTCTAAAACTATAGCTGCTCTCTTTGTTGTGGCTCAAGGCTGATACACTACGTTGGAGTGTAATTATGTGGGCGCTAGCTAAAACGTGGATCCATAATGATTAATTTACAAGGTCTTGTATGCTTGTGGCTCTGTCTAGAAGAGGGGTTTTGGCATTACATACCCCTAGATATAGGGTTACAGTGGAGTTGTTAATTGTTCGAACTAAGCTTCATGCCTGTACCAATTTAACTGTCACCTCACTTCAAACCTTTCCATGTGCCCACATCCTTTCCCACGCACCATGCAAGACCTCTTGCAATCTAGCTCACTGACCTCCATATCTTCACCATGTGTCCTCTGCCTTCCTAATTTCTCTAGTGTTATTGAGCTCTTGCAGTTTTCCCAGCAATCACATTCTCTCTCACCTCTGGGTCTTTGCATGTGCTGTTTGGACGTCTGGTAGTGCCCTGTGCCATGACCTCTCCATTCCTTCCAATACGCCCCCCGAGAACTTTCACTTGGATAATTGCTACTTATCTCTCTGGATTCAGCACAGATATCACCTTCTCCAGGAAACTTTTATAATAGAAAGGAAACTTCTAATAGGCCTTCTAAAACATGGCATAACAATTTCTCCAGCTAGGTGGAGCTATAACTGGCTGAACAATTATACCCAAATGGTATTGAGTAAATGGACATCAGCCTGAAATTCTTTCTAACTACTCAAGGAGAGGCCCTGTGACTGTCTGGAATGCTATAAAAGGAACAGGAGCAACAGATGGCAGGTCGAGATGGATTCCACTTAACTTTCCTTTCACTCTGGAAAGTTTAAGTCTCTTTTTCAAGTCAATGAGAAATGTGTTTACAAGGCTGGTATTGTCTGTATTGTCTGCGTTCTGGGCCAGGCATTGACCAGGTACAAAAACAGGACAGTCTGCCAAATCCCATCAGCATGCCTCCTCCAAGCGGAAACCACGAGCTCTCCCACCCAACTCACGGTCATGTGGAGAGATGCTCCCAGAGAGAGCTTAGGTGCGTCAGGCATCTGTGGTAAGATTGCGATGTTGAACACGCGGCTCTCCAGCTGAGTGTGGGCATCTGTGGCACTGGACACCTGAAAAGAAACGTCATACTGGTGAGCCTCTCCTCTGCTGGGCAAAGCATGTTTGTACGTGTTTATCCCCCTGCCAAACCGTCTGACTGAATTCTATACACTCCTGCATTATAATTTTCATTCTGCTCCTCATATTTTAATATTAATTTTTTACTATCTTCAAAAAAGATACACAATCATTTTAGGCAATTCTGAAAATGCATGAAAGTACAAATAAATACAAAATTATATAGAATTTCACTACCTGTTAATTATACTTATTAACATATTGATGCATTTCAGCTTAATCTTTTTTCCATGCCAAAAGGTCAAACTTTATATACAACGTGTATTCTACATTTTTACTTAACATAATAATATGACATTTTGCTGTATCATTAAACATATTTAAAAAAAATTTTTGATAGCTACATAATGTCTCAAGCATTATGAGCATATATTAACACATGTTAAAGACGAGATTTTTATTCCATGTCTTTAATCTTTACCCAGCACAGATATCTACACCTTGACTACAAATGACAAATCTCAGCCTTATCATTGCAAGACAAGATTAATAACGCTAACAATTAGGGTAGTAGTCCCCAAATCAACTTTTTCCTGCTTCAAAAATGCTAAAAAATGAAGGCTTTCCTATACAGCTTCTCTCCTCCCTCAGTGCTCCTGAGCGGCTCCCTTAAAATCTCCTCCCTGTTGTCTGCTCCGACTTAGGCTTGTTACAAGAACTGCAAAGGCCTGTGTGTCATGTGCAGTGGCATCAGCTCCATGTGAGAGGGGGCAGGGTTTTGTAAATCCTGAGAAAAAGGCGGGAATAGCAGCTCTTTCTCTAGTCTTCTACAGTTACTTCAACAGAAAAACTGTCTTCTCAGTATCCTGAGCCACTATATGCCTGCAGTTTGAGTTTCAGAACATCCAAATGTTTTCAAGGAGACATCTTATGGTGTCACTATAAATAATATTAATAACAACAACTATAATTCACTGAACCTCTGTCATGGGCTCAGCATTGTACTAGCTGCTTTTCAAAAGTTATTTTATTTAACACCCACTAAGCAGATATTATTATCTCCTTTTTTACAGATGAGGAAACTGAAAGTCAAAAAAGTTAAGCAATGTGACAAAGTCACAAAGCCAATAAAGGTCAGTACTTAACCAGGTCAGCAAGTTCATGATCTTTCTATTGACCAATGTGACTCAATTTGGAAGCTTTAGGAAAGTAAGAAAGAGGAAAATATGTTCTCCTTTTTCTTGAAGAAAAGGAATGGAACCCTGTGCAGGTAATGAAATGTGGGCATATTACCAAGCAAGGGCATCAATTCTAGCTTCCTTAGTAAGGATACTAGTGTAAAATATGTTGGTCTTTTTCCAACCACATCCCCTGAGGCTGTGTCAACGTGATCTGAATACACCAAAACTAGGGCTCCTTCCAATGCCAAAAGTGACATGAAAGTGCACGCTGTTTTTCTCACTGTGACATGCTCTATTTTCTAACAGCACTCGTATTACATAAATCCCAAGGCTTACATGCAAAAGTAACAGGTGGGATGCATTGACGGCTCATGACAGCACATCAACATGAAAATAGAATTAAATCTATGCAACTCATTGTATTGCATTTTCTGCTTTAAAGAAAAAAAAGAAGGGAAGAAAGAAAAGAATCATAAGAACAGCATCTTTTTTAGTCTAAAATCCTTTAAGGACACCAAAATGATGAATGGAAAAAATTGCTAACCATTTATTTTAGCACATAGCTATAGTGTCTGTGTCATTTCAAGTCAAAATATGAGTTAAGGCTATAAAACAAGGAGACTTTAAAAACAAACACACCAAAACTTTTACAGTCAGGGGAACATAATCTCAGAGAATTGTTTCATACTTGTAATAAAGTGCTGTCAGTGTTCAAAATGCACTTTTTGGAATGCCTTCAGAGGGAGTTCACAGATCATGTAAGAAAAATGAGCTTGTTACTTCATAATTATTCCCTGTTTTAACTGAAAATAATTACTATTCTTCTGACCAGACATGATTCCGAATGACTTTTGGCTACTTGGTTATATTTTAAAATCCACTTCCAAAGGATGACATGCTGTCACTATTGAGGATATTCTAAAGAATATCCCATAGGTTTTGAAGGAGATTTCAAGTAGGAGTACTAAACACATTTTGAAAAGTGTTACGACTCTCCAAAGGGAACCACTTTCTAAGTAATAATGTTTAATTGGATGTCTTAAACTCTAGCAAGTTAGTTAAAAAGAAAATCAGTAACTTTTGCTATTTTATAATTACCCACTTAGTAACCAACTTGCAAAAGCAATCAAATATCATTTTGAGCAGGTGCTGAGAGGCCCTTTCCAGGGAAACTCTTCCTATTGATAACATTCTTCATCCAGACGCCTAGGACGGCAAAGGCAGATCTGAGGATTCTAGTTTGCTGGGGTGACTTCTTTTGATTGAGGTCTTTGCCTCCATCCTGACTCATTCTTTGAGGACTGCTGAGTCCCCAGGTGCTAAAAATGAAAAGTTAACTGGGGCGAAGGGCACAAATGTTTGCTCACTTCTTGGCCATTCATTGTGCTCGGTATAATCTCTTTTTAATGGTTTCCAAGCTCATTTCAACCTGCTCTCTGGAAAAGCACAGCTTTTACACAGTACAAATTAGTCAGGCAATGAAGATGTGCACACCAGGCAGCGGAAGCAAAGTGGACGATGATTTTAACAAGGTGAGAGATTGTAGTAGTTAATCCCCAACTGTATTCCTAGACAAAGAAAACCCTTAGACTGAGAGGGACTGATCACCAGGAGGGCTGCTTTATATTGTCTCTGACACTGTCCCACATTCTTTTCTGTATCTATGCTTAAATGCTCTTTCTCATTCATCCTTCCTCATTCTTTTGAATTTCTGTTCAATTCTTTATTTCCAAATTTTCCTTGACAGAGCTTTGTCTAATTTTATTGGTCTTTCCAAAGAATCAGGTTCTGTACTCATTTATCAGTTCTAGCATTGTATAATTTATCAATTCTTCTGCGTTTCTCTACTAATTCCTTCTTTTTGCTTTCCTTAGGTTTTAGTGGTTCTTTAGTTTCTTGAGTTAAATATTTAGTCCATTTATTTTCATGCTTTTCTGCTCAATAATAAAAGCATAAGGCCATTCATTTTCTTCTGAGTACTATTTTCTCCACATCATTTAAGTTTTGATAAGTTATTTCCTTCTCATCAATATTTCTTAATAGTTTGCCGGTTTGATTTCCTTTTAGAACTAGTAATTACTTAGGAGACTATTTAAAAAATTCCAAACGGTTTGAATTTTTTCTCTACCCTTTTACTATTAATTTCTAATTATATTTCATAACAGCCGGAGAATGTCCCCAGTATAATTTCTTGTTCTTTAATTTAGTGAGAGCCTCCTTATGGTTTGGTTGTCTTAGCTGGCTGGGCTCTTATAACAAAAATACCATAAACTGGGTAGCTTATAAATGACAGAAATTTATTTCTCACAGTTCTGGAGGCTAGAAGTCTGAGAGCAGGGCGCTAGCATAGTTGGGTTCTGGTGAGGACCCTCTTCTGGCTTGTAGATTGTCGACTTCTCATTGTGTCCCCATGGCAGGGAGCAGAGAGAGGCAGCAACCTCTCTCACGACTCTTCTAAGTGTACTAATGCCATTCACGAGGGCACGGCCCTCATGACCTCCTCTAATCCTAAACACCAACCAAAGGCCTCATCTCTGTACCATCACATGGGGGTGGGGTAGCATTTCAACATATGAATTTGGGGGGAGACATAAACATTTAGTCTATTGCACTGGCATTTGACCAACCTTTGTAAATGGTAGGAACAAATTCTTACACAGTGCTTACTGTGATAGGCAGTATTCTAAATACTTTATACGTCTTAACTCACTAAATCCTCACAATAATTCTACTTTACAGATGAGGAAACTGAAACACAAGGATTTTGCTCAAGTAATTTGCCCAAAGTTGTGTACCTAATATGTGGCAGAACTGAAATATGAACCTACTGGGTTTGGCTGCAAAGCCTATGATCTTACCATAAGACGGTAAATGCTGCAAAAATATACATATATTTTTTTTATTAATGTTATGATAGATTACAACCTTGTGAGATTTCAGTTGTACATTATTGTTAGTCATGTTGTGGGTACACCTCTTCCCCCTTTGTGCCCTCCCCCCACCCCCTCTTTTCCCTGGTAACCACCTATCAGATGTCCTTGTCAATATGTTAACTTCCACCTATGAGTGGAGTCATATAGAGTTCATCTTTCTCTGACTGGCTTATTTCGCTTAACATAATACCCTCGAGGTCTATCCACGTTGCTGCGAATGGGCCAATTTTGTCTTTTTTTGTGGCTGAGTAGTATTCCATTGTGTATATATATACCATATCTTCTTTATCCAATCATCAGTTTCTGGGCATGTAGGTTGGTTCCACGTCTTGGCTACTGTAAATAATGCTGCGATGAACTATAGGGGTGCAAGGGACTCTTGGGATTTCTGATTTCAGGTTCTTAGGATAGATACCCAGTAATGGGATGGCTGGGTCATAGGGTATTTCTATTTTTAACTTTTTGAGAAAAAAGAATTTTTTGAGAACTTTTGAGAAAAGAAAATGTTTTTCTCTATATAGCATTTGAATATTTTGAAAACATTTTAGCCATTATCTCTCATAAATCTTTTTGCTGTGGAATGACTCTGCTTGTGGATATCCATAAGACTGAACTGACAGATTAAAAAACTCTCACAATGCTATTAATTACATTTTTTTCTTCCCCCAAATGTGATTTCCAGGCAATCACAGAAAATTAACTGAGTTGCTTATCAGTAAGGGTGATGGACCTCCATCAGACTATCTAGACATCAGAAAAGCCAGGAAGTAGACGGAACCTGAAAGCGGAAGGAGTCGCTCTGGGCTGGGACTCCGGAGTGCCGGTACCACACGATGCCTTCATCAATGTCTTGCTGGGTGAAGGTGCTGGTGGGGGCTGCGGTCCTCCCATCAGGCAGGTGCTGACCTTCGTCTGCGGGGCTGTCTGCAGGCATGTTAACCAGAAGGACCACTTCCCCTAGGAAAGCCACATAGTTAGTGAGGATCCCTGTGAAAAGTAAGTCAGAGCTCTCGTTTCTTTTCCTACCACTTTTTTTTTAACAGAAAAAAAATGAGGTACTTTTTAATTTTTATCTAAGGTGAAGGAAAGGATGTTAATACAGAATTCAGTTGATATCATCAAGTCTGCCGTTAGACAGAATTCCCAGTCTTTGAGCTAAAAGAATGAAAAGTCATTCAAGGGCAATTCATGTATGAAGTTACTGACTCATATCTACTAAAATTACATAAGGAGACCCAAACAGTGGTGAATACTTCAAATACTCAAATTCTGGGCACTGAATGGATTCATTTCTACCCCAAACTTTCTATCTAACAGAAAATGCTCTTCAATCAGTTTTTGGTGTAAACACAACGGAAAGTTAGAAAAAATTCACAAAAAGCTATTCTTGGGAGAATTACGTACAATAAAAATCATAATAGCTAACACTGGAACGCATATGGCAGGTACTGCATAAAGCAGTTCACGAGGTGGTTCAAACTCAGCTCCACCACGTCCAGGTGCATGAGCTTACTTAGGCTTTACAAGCCTCTTTCCCTCATTGGTAAAGTGAGAATAATAGTAGATACTTCATAGGTTATTAAAAAGAATGTTGATCATCGTTATGTTATTTAATCCTCCTGAAGATGTTATTATCATCTCCATTTTAAAGACAAAGTTCTTTAGGCTCAGAGAAGTTCAATAACTTGCTCAGGGTCACACAAATGGTAAGTAAAGGAGCTGGATTTGAATCTGAAGCTCGTCTTCTTGCTCCTGAAACTCTGTTACTGATCCTGATTATTTTGTGTTCACAGACCCATATGTACCCTGCTGAGCACCTGATCATGTTTCCTCCTCCTTTACTCTCTAAACTTTATTCGAATTGAAGCAAGGAAATCTAAATCTAAACAACATCACCAGTAACACCAATCTGCTTCCATTGCTCATTCTTCACCGGAAGCTACTATCTTCTTAAAGTGAGAATGCAAATACAGAGGTGTTACAGAAACAATTAAAATTTCAAGTGAAGACCACAGAGAAGAGTGGATGAAGTGCTGAAAGCAGAGCCATGTTCTCATGAAAACGCATCTAACAGTAAATCTGAAAGAAGCCTGCCTATCCACTCAGACAGTAAGAGGGAGAGAAGACCGTGCATGTGCGTGTGCGTGTGTGTGTGAGAGACAGAGAGACTGTGTTTTTAAAATGTGTAGGAGGATATGCAGATTTTAGTACACAAGACATACTGGGCAATTGATAGCACATTTTGATTACTCTAGAGAAATTTGTTTTCTTACTCAAAGGAAATACTTATTCTAATATTTACATGCACTAAATTCAAGTTAAAAATGAGCATAGTATCTCAGATGGTGATAAAATACTGAAATAAGAGAAAAACATCAGTACTCTTCTTTATATAATCATGTGGAGAACCAACTCACTCTAGTTTCTTTCTTGTATTATTTTTCATTTGTATCTAAGTCACAAATTCCATTACCCATCTCTCCCTGGTTCAACTTCTGCTCATAAGATACTACTAATAAGCATGCTTTTCCAGGATGTGGACTGTTTATGAATGTGACTACAGTTGCAAAATATTCTGAAAGGAGATTTCTATAATGAAAATGTGAAGAGTAGAAGGCTAGAAAATATTTAAATATAAATTTCCTAACTATTCTGCTTTATAATAGAAAAGCTAAGCAGAATTTTCCTAACAAATCCTAATGAAACAAACCTATTTTTCAGGAAAAAAAATCATTGCCATGCTATACAGATTAACAGAAATCACAGGATATTGACTAATTGCACTAATTTCAATTCAGTAAATAGTCAGTAAGCACCTGCTAGGTGCTATCTACTGTGATAGACCCTTCAGGGTGGGGGATTCAAAGATAAAGATCAGCCCCCATTAGCAACTGGGAGCCACTGTGAGATTTTCAGTAGGTGAATGGCATAAACTGATTTAGAACATAGAACGCACGTGATCAGAATACAGAGAGCCTATGAGGCTTCAAAGTCCTGTTAAACAGTCTGGGCTTTATTCTATAAAAATGGTAACAATAGTAGTTAACATTTATGTGGATACTTTGACCAATTATGAGACTACTGCAAAATTGAGATGATAGGTAGAGACCTGAACTAAGAGGTAAGCAACAGAGATAAGATTGGAAAGAAACAGATACAAGAGTCACTAAGGAAGTGGAAGCAACAGAACGTGACAAATGTGGCTGTGAAGGGTGAGAGAGAGGGAGGAATCAGAATCACCTACTAGGGTGGGTGGTAGGTGGGAAAGCGATGCCACTGATGGGTTGAGTAGGTTGGAGGGAAGATGAAGAGTTCAGCACCGGATATCTTGAACACAAGGTGCCTTTGTGATCAGCCCATGAATAGACAGGAAGATGTATCAGTACTTTGTGGGGTTCACACCAGTGAGGTGAGAGCTTTTGTGTGGTACCTCACCACTGCTTTTATTATAATATAACAAAGAGATGACCCTTGAAATATGTGAAGATTCAGGTTTAAAAACCAGAAAATAATCTTTACTTGTGATTTCCTTTATACTGAAGTCAATACTTTAACCAAGAATCTTGAAGGGAAAATTTAATAGGTATTAAGAACTGGAATCTCAATGGAATCTCCATAAATTATTTGGGGATTGAGATAATCTGTATTAAAGCTTTCTTACCCTATGCTAAATAATTTAGAGTTGGTAGTGTGTTGGATTAAGTTAGATTCTCTTTCAAATGATACTCAAGCTACTTCATTAAAACCATCTCATCAAATTTACTTTCAAACCTGCAAAGCAGCTAAATGTCCCAAGTATTAATCAACTCGTCTAAACTTACACCCAAAAACAGTGATGAGTCTGCAAGTGGTTGAACTTAGGTCCTTTATGCACATACCACAAAAGCAATTTACATTTGGTCCAGTTCCAGTTCACAAAAAGCCTAAAGTTTAACTAGAACATTCTAAAGTGATGAGGGAGTACATAGAAGCCAGGGTGGCAATGAAGTAAGAGCCTCATAATTCACTTCACTGGGATAGATAGATGTAAGTAGATTTGTATTAAGTGGGCTTCTAGTTCCTACAACCTTTTTCACTCTTGAATGCTTCCTAAGGGCAATGTGATCTGATTATTACTAATAGGGAGCTCTGAACACAGAGAAGAGGATTATGCTCATGGAAGAGGGTAATTAAGAGAGTTACAGCAAGAAAGGGTCACAATCAAGCCTACATGGCATTTATCAAGCTGAAATGGCTTAAAAACCATTTAATTCAGCATTGTTCTACTTAATACTTAAACAGAATATTGGACTACTGGGCTGTATCTAGGAAATTTAGGGGTTTAATGTTTTGGCTTTTAATGATCAAGATAAAGGTAGAGAATTTAATACATCAAAAGAGTCAAAGATTTTTAGAGCTGAAAAAGACACAAACATTATCCAGCTTAAAATCAGGGGGTGAAAGAACGGCAAAGTTGAATATCAGGGTCTGTGGAGTAATTAGCAGCATTGTCTCAATGTTAATTTCCTGGTTTTGATCATTGTTCTATGGTTATATAAGGATGTAACCATCGGGGGAAGCTGGGTAAAGTGTAATCAAGAGCTCTTTGTATTAATTTTGCAACTTTTCAGTATGTCTAAAATTATTTTAAAATAAAAAGTTAAAAAACTTATCTAGCCTAACCTTTCACAGAAACCTATGGTTGAAGGGGTACACTTGCCTTCCCCAAGGTTACACAACTATAATAAATGACACCCCAGCTAGATTGACTGTTTTACAATTATAATATCAATTCTTGATTAGATTATGCTTTTCAATGTCTCTTTAGATATTAGAATTATTTTTAAATTGTATAAAAATTTTTCCACACTACAGAAATTATATAATTTTTAAAATCTGCAAACCCAGAGGAAAAACAGATTATTATTCCTCTGCCATTTAGCATGCCAAGTGAGTTTTTACTTCTAATGAATATAATTTTCATTTTTAGGTGATCTCTAATTCTTTTTAAAAATCTACCTGCCTGTTCTTTTATTTTTACAGCATTTTGTTATTTCCTTACAGTTTCATTCTTTTATGTCTTTAAATCATTTTAAATATGCTTATTTCATAGTTTTTATAAGATCATTCCTTTATTTGAAATCCTTGGCGTCTTAATCTTCTTGTTTGTTTTGGTTATGATACAATAGATTGTTTCCTCATATGTTCTGTAATTCTGAATTCTGAGCTAATGTTCAGTGGTTTTATCTGTGAGAATCCCATGTGGCCTGGAGTTGAGGGTGGACATTCTGTAGAATTTTCTACTAGTTTGTGCAAAATACCCAAGAAATATCATTGGCCTGAGATTAATCTTCACATTAATGTGTCAGCTTTGGGTTTCTCAGACAATGCACATGATGAACTTAACCTTGGATCTGCGGGAGAAACAGGCCTGAAGTTCTGAATTCTCAGCAGACATTCTGCTTTACTCTGAGCCCTGGGAAAGACAGGTGGGTTTCTTTGGCATCTCTCTGTTCAGGTGAGCTTCTTATTTTCTATTCTGTCCTTCTAATTGAAGGTAGGTCTTTCCAGAGTCCTGGTCTTAGGCAGGATCTTCCAACTTTCTGTTTCTGCATGGGCATTAAATCCCAAGGTCCTGGATTATAAGACACACACAACCTCTCGCAGGGAAGCTATGCGATTAGCTCATGCAAGACTGGCTTTCAGTTCCTTCTTTGTTTTCGGCATCTGGAGATTTCTCTCTATTCTTGGGAGGTCAGCTATGAACACCTTATAATTCTTATTATCTTTTATCAAGAATTTCTAGGTGATGATGATGGGAAATTATTCAGGTTATCATATTCTACTATCTTGCAAGAAGTGGAAATAACAATGGAGATCTTGAAAAACGTTCTTATGTAAAGTTTTTTTTTTTTTAAAGTCTCAACAAGGAGAAGACTGGTGATGTTCTGGTAAGGACACACTGTGGAGTTTGAGAACCTGAGCTTTAAAATTAAACTGACATATATTAGCGAGGTGACTTTTAGCAAGTTACTTTCTCTGTTTTAAAAAGAAGTTGTTTTGAAACTTAAATGTTAGGTTTTACATATACTTTACATTTACATTACTTCTCATACTACCTAGTGCATAATATGTGTACAGTGTGATAGCTATTATGATTTTTCTGTTTTTAAAGGGGATGTGTGAGGCATTAGAAAGTCAAGTTTGTTGGAATCATAGGCTTGCTGCATAGCATCCTACAAAAGCAAGTCCAAGACTGCTGAATACACTGATGAAATCATAAAGGAAAAAGGAGTTACCAAAGTGGGGGTGGTTCTGTGTAATTTTGTAGACGATTTCTGAGGCACTGGCACCCGGAGCTTCGGCCTGTAAGATTCTGTTGGTAATCTGCAGCATCCCCCCTTCTGGAACCCACACCATTGAATTAGCCACAAGTCGAAGACCTCCATCATTCTAGAATAAGGAAAAAACGCAGAATTAGGACCAAGCAAAACAAGAAAATACCAGTCCTTAAAAACAGAAATTATCAGGTCCTATTGCTGATAAAGATCACCTAATAAGAGAGATTCATAGCTTTGGAGTCACACTATGAACTATTTGTGCATATTATGTGTAGATATATGCATATGTATGTATGTATATATATCTTGCTTTTTCTTTTAATTTTTCAAGAGCAAATAACTTATTTCACTAAGGAAGACTAAATCTCTCCATTTCTTTCTTTCATTTTTCGATCTACCTGCCCTTCCATCTTCCCCATCCACCAACCTTCAGCAACTATTCATTAAACACCTATTATATGCCAGCTTTTTTGCTAGAGGCCTGAGTTATACAAAGATGGCTGAAACAAGACCTCAGTTTCAGAACTTGCAGCCTAGTGGGAGAGACAGACACATAAATAATTACGATGCATCACAAGGGATGCTCTCTAAGAAGCTTGAGCAGGGTACTGTGGGAGAGTAAAAGAAAAACGAGATTTCCTCTTTGGGTAAGGAACGCTCAGGAAGGCTTTCCTATGGAAATATCATTTATTCTTGAATGACAAAAAATTGTGCTTTCCAAGTAGAGAAGTGGTGAAGCACAGTCTAGGCAGGGGGTCCAACCTGAGCAAAGGCAAAGACATGAGACAATGCACTGCGTGTTTAATAAAATATCCAAGTATCTGCAGCCAGCAGAGTTTAGGGAGCCGGAGGAGGGGGTGAAGAAAAAGTGACACTCTCTTAAGGTTGGCTGGTAGAAGACACTATGCTAAAAGTCTCCATTCATCTTATAGGCACCATAAAGTCAACAACGAGTCTTCAGGGAAGGGAATGAGATGATGAGACCTGGGTTTTAGAAAGACTCCAGCAGCAAAAGACGGAGGGGACTGTGATGAACTAGGAGCTGCAGAAACCACTTAACAAGTTCCCGTAATGGCTCAGGTGAGAGAAGATGAGAACATAATTGCAGTGGGAATGGATAGTTACAAATAGATTCCAGAAACACCACCGAGGCCGAATCGACAGGCCTTGATGATTGATTGAAAGTGAAGCCTTAGAAACAACCGTTGGGAGTAGCTGGCTGGCAGAAATCACCCATTTAGCACTCCTGAGAAGGCAATGATTTTAATTGCCAAAGCTAATATCATTAAAAAGTGCTCCCGTTCCTGATTTGCCCACCTCTTCCAAGGCCTCATAACTGACATTTTCCACAGAATGAGATTAGCGAGGCTGCCAGGGTTCAGTTTGTTTTCATACTTTTAAAACCAGTAAATCTGATATTTCGAAATATGGCATTTCAGAAGGGATGTTTTTCTAAATTATTGTTATTACTTTCAAATATGCCAATAAACAGAAGATAGCAAACAGCACTCTCCGAGGGGAATATTCAGAAGAGAAGACAACAAATACTCCTTTGACACGAGAGCATTTGCCCCCCTCAGGAGGGGGTCATGGCCATTTTCACCACAATCACCAGGAAACTGAGTCAAACAGTGCCCAGGAGAACAGCAGCAAAGGCACCTTCTATTGTGATTGGTGCTCAGGGGCGAACTCCCAGAGAATTTTTTCCTTTCACATTGATACAGCATATTATTTACAAAAACATCAAAGTGTGCCAAGAACTGCCTGTTATCTACTAGAATTTTTGGGGAAAAGCCGTATTAACTCCAGTAGAGTTTTATATAACATGATACACTCGGACCCAGGTGTCTTAATTGCTAGAAATCTTTCTAAATGCAGCAGCCTCAACCACTTTAATTACGGTAACGGAGATGGGTCACACACCAACAAACACATTCTTGACTATCGAGGCAAGGCGGTTTTTCAAATATTCCAAGCAAGTAAGCACTGTGACCCGAACGCACCTCCCCAGGTGTCTTTCCCACTACATCTCTATCTTGACTATACTTTCTCAATACAATTCTCTGTAATTCCTGTGTGAGTGAATATTTTTAGGAGACAATTCTCCTTGCAAGTCAGTGTTCAGAGTCTAGCAACATCTGGAACTTATTAGAAGTTCAGAATCTCAGGCCCCACCCGAAACCTTCTGAATCAGATCTTTGGAATTAGAATCTTAGTATTTTATTTTTTTCACCAGCTTTATTGAAGTATACTTAACAAATAAAATTTTTATATATTTAAGGTGTACAACGTGATGTTTTGATATATGTATACATTGTGATATGATTAGTACAATCAAGCTAATTAAGGTATCTATCACCTCACATGGTTACAATTTATTTGGGGGGTGGTGAAAACACAAGACCAACTCTCTTGGGAAATTTCAAGTATACAATACAGTATTATTAAGTATAGTCACCATGCTGTACATTACATCCAGAACTTATTCCCCTCCCATAACTGAACCTTTGTACCCTCTGACCAGGATCGCCCCATTTCCCTCACTCCCTGGCAACCACCGTTATACTCTGCTTTTATGAGTTCAACTTTTTTAGATTCAAAATCTAAGTGAGATCATGCAGTATCTGTTTTTCTGTGTCTAGCTTATTTTACTTAACATAATGTCCTCCAGGTTTATTCATGCTGTCACAAATTGTAGGATTTCCTTCCTTTTTAAAGGCTGAATACTATTCCATTGTATATACATACTACATTTTCTTTATCCATTTATCCATTGAGGAACACTTAGATTGTTTCCATATCTTGGTTATAGTGAAGAATGCTGCAATAAACATGGGAATGCAACTATCTCTTCAAGATACTAATTTAACTTCCTTTGGATATAGAGCCAGAAGTGGTGTTGCTGGATCATATGCTAGTTCTGTTTTTAATTTTTTGAGGAATCTCCATACTGTTTTCCATAATAGCTTCACCAATTTACATTGCCACCAACAGTGTACAAAGGTTCCTTTTTTTTCACACTCTCACCAACGCTTATTATCTTCTGTCTTTTCCGTAAGAGCCATTCTAACAGATATGAGGTGATATCTCACTGTGGTTTTGATTTGTATTTCCCTCATGATTAATAATGTTGAGTACCTTTTCATGTACCTGTTGACCATTCGGATGTCTTCTTTTGAGAAATGTCTATGCAGGTCTTTTGCCCACTTTTTAATTGAATTATTTGTTTTTTGGCCATTGAGTTGTTTGAGTTCCTTATGTATTTTAGATATTAGCCCCTTTTCAGACACTTGGTTTCAAATATTTTCTCCCATGCTGTAGGTTGCCTTTTCATTTTGTTGATTGTTTCCTTTGTTTTTCAGTTTGATGCATTCATACTTGTATTTTAATAAGATCCCCAGGAGATGAGGAGTCATGCTAAAGTGAGAGAAGCACAGCCCAGGATAGAGATCTCAATGGATCTAGAGTGGTTCTCCTGAAACGCCACAGACAGGCCTTTCAGAATATTTACATCTATAACAGGATAATACATATGCCTCTGTTTGTAAATTATGTGTTCACAGTACTTAAGGAGAAACAGACAACTGTCTAAGGAAAAGTATTCTTCCCACTCATTATGTTGAAGATGGTTTTTCTGGCTGCTTTCTTTGGGAGAGGATACAGGGAAGATTCAAAAAGAGATGAACAGAAGGCTGTACACTATCTTTTCCATGGCTAAAGTGTCCAAAAACCCAGACAAACTTTAACATTTCCCCAATGGTTCTGACATTTTGCAATTTCTTTATCTCCTTGTAGTTTTTTTTCCTGCACAATGTGCATATATCCCTGTAAGCTCAAGAAATTAGCCATAATATCAGTTGAATAATCTCCTGCCTAGTGATGTTTTATATATCCTTCAGGGCACCACATTAGAAGGCAATGAAATCCCAACAAAAGATTATGGGGGTATAATTAAAATGGGGCTTTAAATTAAATAGTTCTCCTAATTCATTTCATACAACAATAGGCGTACAGAAATGCTGGTAATAAAGTTTAGCCATTATATATTGTATTACAAATAAAAATATTAACGTTGTAAACCAAAAGTAAAGGCCCAAACCTTTATCATTTGGAGGAAAAATCACACAAACAAAATGAAACTCCCCCCTCCCCCCAACCAAATAAAGGTTGAGACATAAATGATGAGCTCAAATGATAGCGTACCCCAACCTCAGGCCAAAATATTCAAGATAAAAAATTTTAAAACTTAATTAAATAGAAAATGATGATAATTAGATATAACAGCAATCCTAACATTTTATTTACTCTGTAAAAATATATCATAATTTGCAAAGGTTCACTTATATCATAACTTTTAAAATTTAATCTTGTAAGACATTGTGGATTTTAGAGAAGAATCATGTGGAGTGGTGCATATAACGTGAAACTTAGATGCTATTTACCAGGATGAGGAACGATGGAAAGATAATTAGACTGTTTTTGTGTTTGTCAATGTGCGTGTGCACCTCCTTCAGGTCAAGAATATTTTCAACTTTCTCTCTATGTAGCCTTCAACTGCTTTATAAATAAATAAACTTTTTGAAATCAGCAAACATCTTACAAGACACTAAACTGAATAAGCTAAGCAAGTCCAAAAGAGGTGAAACCCAGACACGCAGTGAGGATTTATTTATGAGATAGACAGACTGTTATTCAGAAAAATAAACAATTTTGTGCCACTGATATTTATAATTTTCACAAACATCTTTATTATCAAACTGTGTCCCCTCAAGACAACCAATGGGAGGATAGGTTTTAAGAAAATTGAGGGAAAGCACAGCAAGGTTTTAACTGCACACGGGTCTTACTAAGGTCAAGCAGCCAGAGAGGACTCTGAGCAATAGAATTTTCCATCCAGTTCATAGCATGACACTTGGGGGCTTTTAACATCAAAGCATTACCGAGCTGCAGAAAATAACTGCTCAAACAACAACAAATGAGGTCAAAAAGATCACCAGATTTATTGCCAAAGTGGAAAAAGGAGCATGATTTCCAGAGATGACTTAATTAATGAAAAAGGAGGCAATTCCTTGAGAGTCCAGCAGTGGAGAGAAACCCACCAATAAGCATGACTTTCCCTGCTCACATTTCAGCCCCTGTGAGATGCCGAAATGCTTTAGAATCGTATCTCTAGCAGGCCTGGGTTTGGTAATCCACTCAATTAATAAAAGCCTGCTCAGCAGAGCATTCTTTACCTTTTAATCTTATTTCTTTTGCTTCCTCCTCCCAAGAGAACATGTTTCAACATCAGTCCTGGGTCTATTTTCTCCTCAGTGACCCAGTATAAGCCTGGAGGGTGGTAGTCAAGTTTACTCACTGCTAGGCCAAGGATAAAAACATAAGTTTGGGAAAAGTGATGTAGAACTTGAGAAATAAGAGTGGGACTGACAGCTCCTACCCTCAGTCCCAGACGGTCCACCCCAGCATCAGCAGAGGTGCCCTGAAGGCTTCTCGTCTGATGCAGAGATCGAGTCAAAGGCAGGAAGACGGGCACCAGGCTCGCTCAAGCTGTTGCATCCATCCATCTATCTATCCATCCAACAAAAATGTACTGAACTCTGACAACGTGCCTTGCTCAAGAGAGTAAGACTGAAACACTTCCCGCTCTCACAAGCTTCATTTTTCTACCCTCCCTTCCTTTCCATCCACCTTACCAGGTTAAGTTTTCTGTTGAACAACATCGGGATTAATTTGTACATTCATTCACTAGGAATTAGACCTAAACTCCTTGGCCATTCCATTTAAGCCACTAGATAGACATCAGCCAGTAATTGGCCTCACTCCAAATTTAATACACAGGTAACCTCAGGGTAAGGACTCGGATGATCATCTTGAAAAACAGCTATCAGAACAAAATCAATCATGTCTGACTACATACCTACTAGAACCCATTAACAGTTGAGCCAGTTTTTTCCTCTTGGGCTCCAGTAGACTTATGATTATAAATAGCTTCACTTGTAACAAGATGTGGTGAGCCCAGAGGGAAGATTCCAGGAGGCCTGGGGCCTAGACAGCTTGGATAGGAAACTGAGAAAATGACTAAATTACTGTCTCCATTCTGTCCATTAAAGGGATAAGAATATATATGACCAAAACATTGAAAAATATGGGCTAGAATGAAAAGAGCTGCATGGTTAAAGTGTGAGGAGCCAGAATTTACTTGACTTGAAATCACAGATCCAGCACCAAAAACCTCAATGAAAAATAAACATTTTTAAACCTCTCTAAATGTTTTTAAACCTTCTTTTTTTGTTTCCTCTTTTGGAAAATAAGAGATAATAATTGTACAAATATTCTAGAATGACCATGAAGATCAAATGGAATAATTCACATCAAGCATTAGTGCCCAATAAAGGTTACAAACTAAACAAACAGAAACACCTTCTACCCATAGTAGAATTTCCTTAGAAGAAATAAGGTCGTAGAGCCTCTATTCTAATCCTCTTCACGAAGATATTGTAAAGATCAGAGTACTTTTAGCCCACATGATGGACAGGTAAGCACAGCACTATACGAGATGGAGGGATGGTAGGGAGAAGGAGGAGGGACAGACACCATAAACACCAACGTGACTCCCAAGTTATAAGCACTACAAGAATTCTTAAGTTCTGTGCTTCTGCCTTATTTATAAATTAAAATTCTATTTGTATGTTTTGTTTCCTTTTGGTAGTCAAATCAACTAAAATCTTAGAAATACTCTTTGACATTGGGCCATACCACAGGAAATGATTGTGCAATACACTGAATTGAGCTCCAAACACGGAGATTGAAACCACAATAGGAAAGGTGGCTGCCGGAGTTGCAATGAAATCCTCTAACAATCTTTGGTAAGAAACCAAGAAGGAAGAAAAGAAAACTTTCTGTCTCTGTCTAGACTTCATCTCTTCAGAACTAAACCTCATCTCCCAGGGCGATTGCAAGAGGGTGATAATTAGGATTAGCTACAAGGCGGCTATCTGCCAACTCTATCTCATCATCAGCCTCCACTTACTCGCATCTATCTCATGCCACCATCACTGTTTTCAGCAGCTGAAAATAATGAGACAAGAGCCTGAGAAATTAGCTAGCAGACCATATTAGATTCAGCTGTTCACCTTCACGAGGATCCATTGCAAATTTTGAGTGATCATTGGTGAGAAAGTGACAAGTGATTTCTAAACTGTCCTCAGCAAGTCAATCACTCTAGCTAATGATTAATGACACTGCAGTAGGGACTGATATTTGGAATGAAAAGTTCAAAAGAAATTATAAGTCTCCCAATCTACTACCATGGGCAAGAGCTATTCTTGCCGTAACAGAGAAAAGAGCTGCTAGTGGAATATCATCAAGTAATAAACAGTTTTGAAAATGTTTTTCGATGGGCTCTTTGATCTAGCATGGGTTAGCTGAGTATTCTCCAAAATGTGACAGCCATCCCATTAGTAGTATCCAAGAACATTTTACGTAGTACATGGGTAAATTTTTATTAAATGGTTATGTATTAATTTTAATATTTTAGAAAAAAGTATAATTCAATATTAAGCTCATGATTTCTCAAGTATTATTAATTAGGATGAGGCCATAATAAAAAAGTAAGTTGATTCAAAGAAAAATTTCAAGTAAATAATAGGACAGGTGCTCACAGATATGGCAAAAACATATGGAAGTGGCATGGGAATGACTCAGACTGAGAAATACTGCTCTTCACTGGGCTCCTACCCGCTGTGCCAAGGATTCCTGTGATTACTAAAAGGGAGAGTTCCCTCATCCTACTCCACTTGGGCTAAAAGAATGGCTGAACTCATCTTTTTTGATTCATTATGATAGCCTGACCATGAGCTTCACATTGCATGAGCTGTTTTAGGAGGGCAGACAAGAACAGGGGCTGGCTTGATTCTTATGATGGTGCTCAGGCTGGTGACAAAAGAATTAGTGAACAGGGGCTGGCCCCGTGGCCGAGTGGTTAAGTTCGCACGCTCCGCTGCAGGTGGCCCAGTGTTTTGTTGGTTCGAATCCTGGGCGCAGACATGGCTCTGCACATCAGACCATGCTGAGGCAGCGTCCCACGTGCCACAGCTAGAAGGACCCACAACAAAGAATATACAACTACGTACCGGGGGGCTTTGGGGAGAAAAAGGAAAAAAATAATAAAATCTTTGGAAAAAAAAAAGAATTAGTGAACAATGAGGCATTTTTATGGCAGCAAGTCAACATAAAAGTTCAAAAGTTTCCCTTTTATAGAGAACAGGGGGACAGGTCTTTGAGATCAAGGGTGCTCCTAACAAAATATATAATGCCTCCTGAAACTGGGTAAGGTGTTCTACTGATCTTCTTTGAACGTCCTAAGTATCTCCCTAATAGGGTTTAATAAGTGTTTGGATAAATAAATAACTAGCCATATCTTAACTTTATTGCAAAATATTGTCATCAACAGAACTTCACATCTAGGTGCAAGGAAATTTTGCTCTAGGAATGGCACCTACCTTGGGCACGGTCTTCACACGGAACAGTATATTTTGGAAGGAGTGTCCGTCATTGGCCTGCAAGACTGCAACATCGGATGTGCTATCTGAGCCATCATGAGCATAGTGGAGGAGGCCCCTGGAGAGTTCATCCAGCCGGAATTGATAGATAGGGCTTGCAGGAGACTGAAGTGTTTGGAGCAACTGGCCATGAAGTGGAGGATCAAGCACTTCGACTACCACATCCTGTGGGTTGTCATCATCTCGGATGTCAAGCAGCTGGGTGGTGATGGTTCCCCTCCCTCCTCTGCTAATATGGAGGGCTTCATTTCTCAGCACATAGGGGGCCTGTGGAGAGGAAGGGAAGGAGGAGAAGAAAAGTCATTTAGCAGGAAAATCCAGTGGACTAGATACCAGTTGTGTGCAACCTGATTGATATTTCTAAGCTTTTCAAGGAACTCTAGGCACTCCAGCAAAGTGCTAAACTTTGCATAGATAAAGTATTTGTCTGAGGGTAGTCAGTCAAAGTAATCACAGCAAATGAGGTTACTTCACACCTCCGGTTCTGGAGGTTTCTCAAGCTACTTTCAAGACCACAGTATTCATCAGAGGCAACTGAGGTGAGCTGCTTGCTTCTGAATTTCTGATGTCTCTGTTCTCTTGATTGACACTATATCCCCTGTGTTGTAACTGGGATCAGCTCAGTGTCAGGGAACCCACTCAGCTGTCAGCAACCAAGGGAGACCAATAAGAGAGGTATAGAATTTTTGCACTTGTGTTGGGAGTTGAGCACTTTATTTTAGGCGACGCTGCAGCATGCTGACTCGGAGCAAGATACTACTGCATTCTGAATTCACGCTGTTTCTGTTCCCTCCCGGTAACTTTCTTCAAGCTGTCTCAGTCTCATCCATATCCTGAGGGGGCCCACTCCAACTCAGGTTATAAAGCCTGGTAAGATCATGGTCTGAGTAAGGCAGCCACCTGGTTAATTCATGTGGCAAATTTTAATGTTTTCCTTAGGATTATCAGGTTTCCCCCCACCGACTTAAGTAAACAGATAAAATGTTCTTTCATAAAGATAAAACTTAATGAACCCATCAAAAAAAATATGGAGGCCAGAAGCCAAAGAAAACATTATCTTAGTTTTTTATATCGTTTGAAGTTAACTATCTAGGACTTTTCTCAGCACACTGCCTTCTTTAATCCAAATGGCTTTCTTTTAAAACTTCACCTCCTGGCCTCCTGGAAATTTCAATATCTATTAAAGTAATGTCTAACTAATGCATCATTATCATAATCACATAGTAGGAAACTAGCTGATAGTTACTCCTCTGAATTCCCGAGAATTCAAAAGCTGTGTGATTTTCTACACGGGAATGAATGGCCCCTCAGATTCTGAAAGAGGAGAGGTCAAAGGTGATGTCAAAATCCATAAATGGAAAAGATCGAATTAACTTACATGAGAAAATCTCAGGGAGGCTCAAGACCATATTGAAATATCACAGAAACGTAAAGGAACAAAAATAAGTTAAAATTCATTTCTAAAATTCCACTTTTACAAGGTTAAAATGCTAAAGGTTTCTCATATAATAAATAACATAAAAAACATGCCCTAACTATCTACTCACTTGATTTGGGGAAAAGAAAGAAACAAAAATGAGGGAAGCATGGGAACTCACCACCTCAGATTAGGAAGTAACCTGCCAACACCTACCCTATGTCTTTTATTCACCTAATTAGAGGAACTGTATCAGCACAAACAAAAAGAACAAAACAAAACTTCTGAGCCTAAGTACTGAATAACATCTAAGCCAGGAAGTGCTCAGTCTCAACGTGGCCCTCTGGCACATATTTACAGAGATCACAGGTTTCAGCTTTAATTAAAACAAAATTCATACTCTCAGCCCAACCCTGAGGTCAAATTAACTCAGGTCAATTTCCAATCATTCCTCAACTTCAGTCACCCTTGAAGTGAGAATGCCATCAAGAAGAGCTGAGCTGGGCTGTGAATACTATTTGGCAGCCACTTCTGGCAGAAGTCTATATTATCCATGGTCTGTGGTCTTTACATTTTTGGACCCAAAATATAAAAATATCAGTTTAAAAATCACAACCTTCCTTGAATCATGACTAACACACTACTAAGATCTGGATATTCTGGTTGTCTTGGTTCCCCATACTGATATCCCACTCTCTTGCTGTTCAGAACTTAAGAATATATCTATCTTCCTACTCTCTTTACATGCTTCAGCAGTTCAATCCCTCAAGCCCGGTTCCTCAGAGCATCTACTACTATATGTATTCTGGACACAGAAGTACAACTTGACAGAGATGAGTGATGAGAACAGAAGAGCCATCACACTGAGTTTTATAGCATCTACCATGATTTCCTCAGACTTGTGTGTGGCTGATGATCACACTAGCTCCTCATCTAAGTAGATCCTTAATAAGATCTTCTAACTACTGCAAACTGGGTTAAACGTAGTGCAGCTACATGACAGATAGGCAAAAAGTAGATGAACATAATTCCACATGGCTGAGAGAGACATATTTAGACAAAACAAACTCATTTACCTAAGAATAGGAAAGTCTTAACAACTGGAACAGCTTCAAATTATTCTGAAGGGCTATATCAGATTCAGTAAACTAAGGCACCATAATGTAATGGTCAAGAACACAGACTCTGTTGCCAGATTTACTGGGCACAAATCTTAGCTCTCTATTTATTAGCTCTATCACCACAGACAAGTTACTGAATCTCCCTATGGCTTAGTTTACTCAACTGTAAACTGGGGATAATAATACCTCATAAGACTGGCATGAAGATTAAATGAGAAACACTAAGAAGAGTACTACAGACGTTTTAGTAATTGTAGCTGTTATTACCCACAAGTACTAAAAATTACTCCAGTGGCATTTCATGAGGAAACCGAGACAAAATTAACTTAGCTCAATCATTTTTGCTAAAATTACAAGAAATCTCGATTCATGCTTGAGAATTAGTAGGCATGTGAAATTATTAAGTGTGTGGCACTTTTATTACCTGTGTTGAAAATGCTTGTATGTTGATCAGCTGTGGCTCAGAGAAGAATTGCTGGTCACTAATTTTCAGGGAAAAGTACCCCTTCCTAAAAGAAATCCCCAAGAAAAGGAATGAGAAAATACAATCATTAAATTATTCTTTAGAAAGACAGGAATGACAAATATTTTCAGGTTATGTGCATGTATGAATTTGGATCAAACCACTACAGTAGTATCATATTCATACTGTAAATAAAAACGACCAGCTAAAGAGGAACACAGTGAGAGGCAGGTAAAACTATTATGTTTTCTTAGATCTCATTATAACACAACAATTATGTAAACTTTTTGTTTCCTGTTTTTCTAAGTTGAATATATGAAAGATTGAAAATGAGTTGTGGGGCCAAGACAGGTTAGTAATATATTGTAGGCTAACGGTTAAATTGGAGAATGGAAAGGAATTTTTCATAGTCTCTGACTAGTTCTCAATGATTCCCTCTTTCCCGCAAACCCTCTCCCCAGTGCCTGCCCAATTCATGTGAGTGGACCCCTATTAACAATATCTGCAAAATTTGTATTACACAACTCTATCTATCCCCTTTCCCCTCTGCCCACCGCACAAACATTCAGTGTGGACTTGACTGGGGAAGGACGAGTTACTCCCTGGAAATTTGGAACTGGCCTGAGAGTCTTCATTTGAACATGTGGGAACCATAGTCTGCAGTGTCAATGGGAATGTGGAGCAGGCCTTTCTGTAGGAGAGAGGTGAATGAAGCCTATGAACAAAGAGACACAGAGACAAGAGGAAGAATGGAGTCCTGCTTCCCATTCCCGGTTCTAGCTTCCAGGCTTGCCCTGGAATCTAGCTGCTCTTAACGTCTTGAGATCTGAGCCCCCTGCAATGTTAGAACAAGCCTTACTATTTTGCTTCATCTAGTTCACAGTGACTTCCATTACTCTTCTAACCAAAGAGTCCTAATTAGTAGGACAAAATAAGGCTCACTCTTTGCTGTGGTTTTTACTTCCTGTAAAAGAATGTTGTTCCAGCAGCTTCAGAGACTACTAGAAGGGAAAATTCAGAGTTGCCCACCTTCAAAGTCAAAACAAGCACAGCACTCCCTGTGGGCTGGTAAGATGTGAGATTAACGCATTATGGGAGGTTTTGGATTCTCATCTATGATAGGAACCATCGTTTTAAAAGTTCTTTAAAAGGTATTCTTGGAACTAAGTACTGATACATGAAAGAATGTGGATGGGTCTCAAAAGCATTATGGCAAAAGCCATAAACAAAAGATTACATATTGTATGATTCTATTCCCATGACATTTCAGGGCAAAACTCTAAGGGTGAAAAATAGATCAGTGGTTGCCAGGGACTGGGAGCACGGGCATGACTGTAAAATGGAGATTTTTTTGGTTAATGGAACTGTTTTATATCTTGAGTGTGGTTGTGGTCTCAAGACTGCAAGACTGTATATATCTGTAAATACTCACAGAACAATACACCTTAAAATGGGGAATTTTATTGAATGCAAATTATACCTCAATCAACCCTATTTTTAGAAAAAATATTCATTCCTGTCTTCCTTCCCATTCTATCCTACCCTTCATTTTCTGCACCATTTGAATCCTGCTCCTCTCTACTTTCACCTCCAGACTTCAAGAGAATGCAATTGATGGGAGAAACAGAATGAACAATGAAGGGGTAGTTACTCCCAACCTACTGGGGAAAAATGAGTTTTGGTGGCACTCAGGTTCCAATAACTGTTCAGCATCTCAGCTTATCAAGGTCACCACGACTATATTTACAAGTTGTCTTGTATTCCACAGGGGCATTCCAATCCCAAAGGAATCCAGTCTAAAGAATCATGGTCAGTGTTTTCATGGGGAAAGACAAAACCACACACCTATGTGGTAGGTTGTCCCTTTTGTTTTTGCATCATTCAGTGACTTACATAGTTTCCTTTTTTTCACGAGTTTCTACCAGCTTTGTTTTACTATTCCTCTTATTCTTTCGTTTAAATTTTTAAATAACAAAAATCCAGTATTAAAATGGGTACAAGAAAAAAGAGTTCTGAAAGAATTCCCTGCAAAATAGTTGCCATTCTTTGTCCCATTTAGGAGTGCAAAGCTGACTCTGCAAGAGAATAGGTGATAAGAGACTAAAGAAGTTTAACAGACAAGAGGGTTAACTTTGGGAGTCTGTGGAGCTTTATATACTTCGCACACTTTTCACAAGTGATTCCAAGATAAATGACTACACACGTGGAGCGTGTGTGTGTGTGTGTGTGTGTGAGATGCCAACACTTAAGAACTATGCTTGAGGCGAAATGAACGAAGGAGAAGGAGCACAAATTTGAAGAGTGATACTATGGCATCACACCAGAGTTTCAAGCTCCATCTCTGTAGCAATACTTCTCTAGGCAATTCTCTTTCGCCCCTTGAGGATGGAAGCATGCCCATTGTTCCTAGTATTATCAAGGAGGAAGAAATCATAGTGGCTATATGGCATGGGTTGTGGGATCAGAGAGCCGGTGGTTGGAGTCTCAGCTCAGCACTCACAGACTGCAAGGCCTCGGGCAAGATTACGTATACTTTCAAGGCCTCAGTTTCCCTATCTGTAGACTGGGAACATAAGCATATATAATCCGCGTAAAGTGCTTAACACAATGCCTGGGTCATAGCACTCAGCAAATGTTAGTTGTTCTTATTCCTATAACATGGTCTTTTGAGCTTACTGGCATCACCAGCTCTGAATAGAAATAGGGAAAAGTGCCACCTACTTTTCTGCCCACCTATCTCCTAGCCCAAACCTTAAAAAAAAATCTCAAGTTTAGTGGTGGCAGTAAAAAGTACCCACTGTGTCCTTATCACTGGCCCATGGGTTTCAATGCCTTGTTTATACATATAGTCTCCAAATTATCTGCACTAATGAGGCAGAGCAGAGTGAAGGATAATCCAAGAGGCTAATCTTTGGGGTGCATTCTTCTATTTCTGTTTAGCAGATTTACTCTGCTAATTATATGGCTGGTATTTGCTTAGGTTAGTGTTAACATTCAACTGCATTCCTGAAGCATATGTCAGCTGGAGTGGGGAAGACAGCCAGAAGTGTGTTAGGCATCAGGGGAAAACTGGATCAGGCTTAAAATTTAACCACAATTAATTCCATAAAGTGGATAATAAAAAGTTAACTATGACCTTTAGTTTCTTTCCAACTCTGAAATTCTAGGAACCATATACCACCTTGAAAAGTATGGACTCCATCCTCTGGCCACTCCCTACTCCCAGTGTATTAACTTAATGTTGAAGAAGCAGCTGTAGCATCTGGGTATATAATACGTTTTGTTTCTACTGGGCCAAAAAACTGGGTAATTGTTCTAGGAACTTTCCTGTCACATCAGAGAATTACCCATAATTATGTGATAAAATGAAAATACCGCTAACAGAAGCACACTCTCTGAGCAATTATGGTGAAATGATGACAGGCAGCTGAAAGCGTTTGGCATTTGTAGAGTATCGATCTTCCCCAGAAGAGAAGAGACAGCTATTGAGAAGAGGGAGGGGCACGAAGCATCGATGGAAAGGAGGCAGGAGGAAAACAACGAACACTGAGTCACCTGGGTTTTTCTTTGCTGTGCACAAAACGCACTTTTTTCGCATTCACATCTTTCCAGCTAAAATGGCCGGCCTTGTCGAGCTGAACCTCTTTTCCATTCCTTGCGAGCACCAGCTGACCATTGGTGGGAGTGCTCACGACATGGAACAGGAGGTCTTCAATATTGCCATCCTGGTCTTGAACATTCAGGAGGGAAAAATCCAGGGGCTTCATTGAACCAATTGCAAGGGAGAGGGAACCATTCACATGGAGACTAGGGGTGTGTGTTTTGCCTGGAAAACACAGGAGTCCAAAGGTCAGGCTTGGTACATTCAATAGTTAGGTTATTTATTTTTTTTTAAAGAAATAGGCTTGTAACGTTCATTCAGAGCTACAAAGTTGAGACTCTTGGCGACTGTACATTATAAGCCTCCTAATCCAGTGGTTCTCACCCTGGATGCACAGGAAAATAACACAGAATCTCGATGTAACCATACAACTCCTAGAAGAAAATACAGGAGAAAATCTTTGATCTCAAATTAGGCAATGCTTTCTTAAATATGACACAAAAGCACAACTGACAAAAGAAAAAAATAGATAAATTGGACATCTTTAAAATTAAAATCTTTTGTGCTTTAAAGGACACCAGCAAGAAAGTAAAAAGGCAACCCACAGAATGGGAGAAAATATTTGCATATCATATATCTGAAAAAGGACCTGTAGCCAGAATATATGAAGAACTCTTACAACTCAATAAAAGACAAATAACCCAGTTTTAAAATAGGCAAAACATGTGAATAAACATTTCCCCCAAGAAGATGTACAAAAGGCCAATAAGCACACGAAAAGGTAGTCAACATAATTAGTCATCAGGGAAACGTGAATCAAAACCACAACGTGATACCACTTCACACCCACCAGGGAGGACAATAAAAAGTGTTTCTGAAGATGTGGAGAAATTGGAACCCTCACATGTTGCTGGTGGGAATGCAAAATGGTGCAGCTGCTTGGGAAAAACAGTCTGGCAGTTCCTCAAACAATTAAACATAGAGCTACTATATGGTCCTGCAATTTTACCCCTAGGCATATACCTAAGAGAACTGAAATGTACGTCCACACAAAAACTTGTACACGAATATTCAAAGCAGCATCACTGATAATAGCCAAAAAGTGGAAAGAATCCCAATGTCCATTAAGTGATGAATGGATAAACAAAATGTGGTATACCCATACAACGGAATATTATTCAATCATAAAAAGAAATGATATACTGATCCATGTTCCAACCTGGATGAACCTTGAAAATATTATGCCAAGTGAAAGAAGGAAGACATAAAAGGCCACATATTATATAATTCCATTTATGTGAAATGTCTAGAACAGGCAAATTCATAGAGACAGGAAGTAGGATTAGTGGTTGCCACAGGCTGGGACAACTAGGCAATTGGGAGAAACTGCTAATGGTTATTGGCTTTCTGTTTAGGGTGATCAAAATATCCTGGAATTAGATCGTGATTTGCAATAACATGGATGGACCTTGAGAGAATTATGTTACGTGAAATAAGCAGCAAGAGAAAGATAATCTGTGTATGACTCCACTCATATGAGGAATTTAAAACTATGGACCAAGAACAGTTTAGTGGATACCAGGGGAAAGGTGGGGTGGGGGGTGGGCACAAAGGGTGAAGTGGTGCACCTACAACATGACTGACAAACATTAATGTACAATTGAAATTTCACAAGATTGTAACCTATCAATAACTCAATAAAAAAAAAAACTGGAAAAAAAAAATATCCTGGAATTAGATCGTGGTGATGGTTGCATAACTTTGTGTGAATATACTAAAAGTCACCGAATTGTATACTTTAAAGGGTGAATTCTATGGTATGTGAATTATACCTCAATAATAGTAACAATAAACAATCACATAGGGATGTTTTAAAACAATACCATACTTGGGCTCCACCACCAGAGATTCTGACTTAGATGTTCTGAGGTAGGACTTTAGATTTTGCGAACTCCTCAGGTAATCCTAATGGGCTGCCAGGTTTGAGAACAACAGTCTTATTCTAATACATTTGTCATATCTACCATCAGATCCATCAAGAGTAGGAAAAGAGGGAAGTGCCTGATACCATTTGCTAGAACAGTACAGTTAATCTACAATGAAGTAGAATTATCAGTGGTTTATATTCAGAATTCACGTGGAGATATATACTTTGTTCTAAAATTTTACAATCTCTGTCCATAGGAAACATCTGATGGATGAATTAGGATTTCCGAACATGATGTGGTATTCGTTCTGTCTCCTGCCCAGACTTTAATTGGTAGTGTTTTCTTCTACAAGTAGGTCAGACAGGACAGTTTGGGAATGCCAAGTTTCAGGAGGACTACTTCTGCTGTAAGATTACTCTAAGAAGGTGAAATTCATTTTCACAAGTTGACTTGTACTACGTCCGAAGAGAAGTAAGCTGACTTTTAAGTACTTGGGGTTTCCAGAAGGATCCCAATAAAATAAGCCAAAGATACTTTTCCCCACAGAAAGTCCTAATATCTTTAGAGGTCAGAAATATAGAAACAGAAAATATGGTTGACTGTGGGGGTCAAAATATGCCTCATGTTATTGATGAAGGACACTCAAAAGCCAAGGAATGCTCAGCTATAATATAACTCCCAAGGTTCATTCACCTATAAAACTTCTGAGTTCAAAATTAAGACTGAATTTAGATTTGCTTCTCTTTGTTGTTCAAGGTGAAGTGTCCACTGATGTGTTGGACAAGCCTAGCTCCATTCCTTTAGCATGCTGTGTTATTCTTAATGGCAAACAGCGTGGCTTGAAATCCATTCACTTGAAACATATGACCGTCATGGGGCAGGCTCCTCGTACTATTTATTATTTATTTATCATTCATCTCCAGTGTGTACACGAAAGATGTACCATTACACTCTAGCATAATTAGCTCTACAAGTCTGTGTAAATATGAATAAATTATATGTGTGTGTAGCTATACATATATAAGTATATACGTAATTTTCTACAACATGACTGTATGTAGTTCAGGAACATAACTTTTCTGCCAAATTTCTGATCTAATAGTTGTGAATTTTAAAGCACAGATTGCCTCTTTTTCCCTTCCAAAAATCTTAGAAGTTGAGTTTTCTCAATTTTCCACCTTCTATAAACAGTCTCTTATTCCTTAGCAGCACCAGGGGTTTTTCCCAGAACAGGAATCCAGCGTTTTACATCACATGAGCCAACTGCATCTGTAAACTCTGCCTTTGCATGGAGAAACTACAGATGAATTCACCAGACCATCAGAGCAGAAGCACTTACCAGCACATGTGTCATTAGAGTGGGCAGATAAGCCAGGAACACAGTTGGAAACACAAAGGCCATTCTTCAGAAAGAACCCGTGGCCACAGAGGTGACACCGGTCCCTGCGGCTGCATTGCAAGCATGCCCGAGGGCAGGCTATCAAAGAGAGGACACACTAAGTGAGGCGTAGCAAAGGCACAGGCACCAGCTCGGGCCATCAGTGATAGAGAAACGAAGAGTGAGAGCACAGCAACACAAGACCCCCAACTAGCAAAAGGGAATTCCAACTGAACTCCAACTGTTTCCTATGGAATTTCAGAGAGAGTTGATCTGCCCTCAGAGGGAAAGTGAATACAGAGGAGCAGCCTCGCTCACATACTGCTATCCGAAAATTCTGCACGTAAATGGATTGTCTGAAAAGTTAACCATACTGCCTTTAAGAGAGGACGTTCATAGTGATTAAGAGCACAGGCCCTTCCTGGGTTCCACCTCTACCACTTACCAGCTATCGACCTTAGGCAAGTTCCTTTAACAATCTGTGCTGCAATTTCCTAGTCTTAAAAGTGGGGATAGTTCTAGCACCTAAGGCAAATAACTGTTGGGAGGATTACATGTGTTGTAAGTGAAGTGACGAGAGCAGAGCCTGGCACACAAAAGGCCACAACTGCACCACTATAGCTGCTACTCTTATATTATTAATATTATTTTAAATGCATGAGGGGAGTGAGCCATCTAAAGGACCATAGGCTTATTTATTTGGGTCACGTTAATAATATCCTATAAATTGAGTGCTTGTGGCCTAATTTTGCTGCTTCCTTAGTTGAGATTTTGCTATACAGAGGTGGTGCAGCATAGTTTTAAGGGCCCTGGACTGGAATCAGAAAACTTGAGTTTAATATCTGATTTTATGTTGCCCTGGTTAATACTCTTAAGCCTCTTTTTTTTTTACTTGTAAAATAGGAGTCATAGTTTTTGCCATATTTTACCAAGTCATTGTGAACATTAAAAGAGATAATGCAGATGGAGGTAATTTGGTGAAATGTAAAATGCCACACCTTGGCAATGGCATTTTTATTAAATGTCAGGTATTCTTTAAAGTGGGGCACACGGTGCCAAGTTTTGATAGAAATGATGAGAACAAACTGAAGACTCTTGTGGATAACTCAACGGACAAGGAGGTTAAGACTTTGGGTTTAACTTTAGTTTAATAATAAAAGTTCAGTGTGTCTCACTAAATTGCCCACAGAAATCCTATTCTTCAAGGATATTATGCCAATATCAGGGTCATCGGTAATTTAGTCTACACACTGAAAATCCTGTGCCCATATCAATAGGGCTGGTCCACTCTTAATGGATACCTCACCTTAGTTCAATAGAAGGCTTACATTCCATAAAATACTGGCTTTGTTTCCATAAAGTCCTTTAGGGACAATATCGATTTTGTACAAGAGAATTATTGGCCTGCACTTCCATATTCTATTTAACTAGCAATTGGCAGATGTGCATGCGAAGCCATCAATTATTTAGGCCAAGCTCCCTGGGTTTTCATTCTGCTTCTAACTCAGATTCTCCTTGGTTACCTGAGAATAAGCACACCTGACTTACTGGCTGCCCTCACTGCTTTCCAGAGAACTCAGCACGATCTCCAGGTTACCTGTGCATTTGTGATCTGCATGTTCTGCAAAGTACCCCTTCCCACATTCCTGGACACACTGGGCTTCCAAGAGGAGAAATGGCCCTTCACAGCGGGTACACTCATGGGGACCTTGGCACTGGAGACAGTGGCTGTTGCAGCCTGAAAGACAAAAGTCAAGTCAACAGGAATGCGTATGGCTTTCCAAGGGGCCCCTGGACCTCATGGCGAGGCAGTATTAGATGGCAATCAGCAATACAACCTGATGTGCTGAGCAAAGCAGCAGACTAGGAGTCTGGATTCTGGTTGTGACTGCTGTACTTACCAGCTGGGTGACTGAGAACTAGTCACTCCACTTCTCTGAGCCTCAGTGTTTTCTCCTATAAAACGGACATACAGTCCCACCCAGCTCCCTGGATGAAGATCAAATTAAATAATGGAAAATACGAAGCAAACTATAAATTGACAGATATTAGCCATTACTGTTGTTACTAACTAGTTCTTGGCCCTCTGTACCCCTTGACTGAAATGTCACTACTTCCTGACTCACCCTGTCAGTTATCAGAGTCTCCAAGGAATGCTGTCTGTGTACTTTGGGTGGGCATTTCAGGGGCTGACGATTGTGTGGCATTAACTTGAGGCTGAAGGGGGTACTGGGCCAGAGACAGGTGATGGTGAGATATATGGTATATGGAGGGTTATGGGAGGCAGCTGGTGGAATAATATCATCTTGCCATGTGCTCAAATGACCAGAGTACACAGACCTCCCTATCTGGAGGAGAGGACTGTCCAATTTTTAAGGAAATCCAAAAATTATGGTCAAAATGTATCTGTTTGCGAAGTCATATACCCCCAAGATTCCCATACTGACCTCAAATTTTAGCAAATGTTGTATTGGGGCATAGGAGAAGAAAAGGGGGACATTTTTACTTTAACAAAGAAAAGCTCCTAGGAAAGAAACCAGAAATTGGATAAAAAGCCAGAAAGGAAACTTGTCACAGCCTCCTTCTCAGAACAGTAAAAATCAGAGGCGGCTGAAGCTTGGATGAGCACAGAGCAGGGGCTCCAGACACTTACTCTTGCAGAGGCCCGAGTCCTGGTAAAACGATGGGGAGCATTGCTCCACGCAGGCCCCGTCCTGGAGAACATAGCCCTCGATGCACTGCAGGCAGTCTGTCCTCAGAGGCCCGCTGCAGGCATTGCAACTCCAGTCACACTCTAGAAAGAAAGTCTACGTTAGATCAGCTTTCATTCTGTCTACCCTCATCCCTGTGACTAATTTATGAGGACACTGTCTGCAGCTGCATGGGGTGAAGTGAGGACACCCTAAGAGATGTCAGATACGTGAGCTCTAACGAGGTTCTGCTTGTAGCAGCCTGAATGCCTCTCTGAGGTTTAGTGTTTCCTAATTATGTTAGACACGGGCACGTACAAGAATCACTCCACGCTCGTGCAGAGCCTGCTTGTCAGCGGGGCTGCCAAGGAGCCACATCAACTTGATCTTATTCCATGGGCCCCAGAGTTCTTTATTCCTAAGCCAGGGCATCTCCATGCAAAGCCTGCTATAGGGTGTAGCCTCCACAAACCTAATCTGGACCTCCTCCAATAGGCTAGGCTCAAGAAGGATGTCAGAGACTTAACCAAGAATGCCGTGTGCTGCCTTCACTGACACCAGCCACATGACTCACTACCTCTCAACAATAAGGTGTTCACCAACATGACAGAAAGAACCAATAATGTTGGAATTAAATGGAGCATAAAGGAACTGTCCAGACATAAAGCTTACTGAAATAACAGAAGATCTCATTTAGAGCGGTAGAACTGACTCATTTACACGCACCTATGTGTTCAACAAGCATCCACGAGACGTGCAGCACTGAACAGTGGGTATAAAGTGGGTAGACCTTGCCTTCAAGGAGCTTACACTTTCATGGGTTCCAGCCCTGGATGTGCACCCAAATAAGCCAGGGGATTTGTTAGAAACGCAGATCATCAGGCTCAACGTCAGAACTACCAAGTCAGTCTCAGGGATTGGGACTCAGGAAAGCATGTTGCTGCTCCTACTGTTGTTTTTGTTATTACGATTATTATAGTTGTTGTTACTGCTGCTGTGATTTTTAATGGCCCCAGCTTTTCTGATACCTGAGAAAGCTCATGTTTGAAAGCAAAAGTTCTAGCCAGTAAGGTAAGTCCATCTCGTATGGAAGATAGGACAGAGAGCATGGTTAAAGACTTGGGTTTTGAAGTTAGGCAAGTCTGTATTCAAGTCATGGCTTCGTCACTTTTTAATCTGCATATCTTACATGCCTTCCTTAATCTTTTTGAGCCTCAGTTTCCACATCTGTAAAACAGGGGTAAGAATAGTACCTATTCCGTAAGGCTACTATGAAGATTAACTGAAATAATGAAGGTAAAGAAGTTAGCACAGTGCCTGGCACATGGTAACAGGTTCATAAATGTTTGCTGCCGAACTGTTTTTCTTTGAGAACCTATGTCCACTCAGTACTGCCTCACTCCTCCAACCCTCCCCACTAAGAAGCTGGAGAAACCTCTCATTAGTCACCTTTCTCTCTTCTTCAATGCAATATTTCTAAGTCCTGAAGACTTAGAATGTTAATGTGCAAGATAGTACACGTGCTTCCAAGAAGATTTATAAAGTTAATCTCACTCATTTATTTGGCTGAATCAGTCCTAAGGGAAAATGACTAAAACAGAGCCTTGAAAACTGCCAGCATATTTATGAAATCATTCACAATGGAAGGATTTGTGATAATCTTGTTTTTCGCCGCAAACTGACAACCCCTGGTTAGAAGGGAAAAAATAGAAAAGCTTCTGTGGTCTTGAGCACAGCGGACCACCTAAGTTGACAACCAAGTAGAATTTCTTGGAATGGAAACTGTGCAATTTTGCAAAGACTTAAAGCATCCCAAGTTTACTTGACAGATGTTTGACCTCTATATCTGAGCCCTAGCTCCTCTGGCAGAACCAGAGAGATGGGGGAAACGTGGAATGGAGGAATAGAGAAGGAAAATGGAACAGGAGCAAGGAAAATTCATCCTTTAACTCGGTTTTTCCCCTTGTTGAGCACGGCCATTCAAAGAGTACAAGCCTCAAGAATTCCAACCATTGGAAAACAAGGAAAACGGCACCTGGTTTTTGACATCACCTCCTTATAAACTCCTTGAGGTCAGGCACTGCGTCTTCACTCATTTAAGTATGTTAAGCAGAGGTGAACAAATCAGACACAACTCCTGTCCTTATTAAGTATAGAGTCGGGCAGTCTAGAAGTGTCATATGCATGCCTCCAGGGCCCGGGAAGGTAACGTACATCTTTGAAATAGGCCTCATGCAGTAGAAGAGGGAATGGTGGGGACTGTGGGGCCCTGAAGAGATCATGCTCCACTCAACAAGAGATGACAGCTACTCATCTCCAGCTGCCTGTTGCATTGTGGGAATACAAATGCAATATCGCCACATCTTCTGACTTTTTCAAAAGAAATTGAAAATCTCAATTTTTATATGTGAAGTTTTCTGATTTTTAAAAGATAAATAATTAAAAATTTTAAAACAGTACAATATGAGGTGGGCCAAGAAAAACATATCTCAGGCCAAATACAACCTGAGGGTTTCCACTTTGCCACCTCTGGTCTAGTTACTGATACTTTGCACAATGCCTGGCACATCGTAGGTGTTCAAAAATATTTGCTTAATGAATGAACATATACATACATACACAATGACTTCTTGCTACCATCAGAGAAAGTCTAAACACATGACAGTATTTTCCCCATGTGAGAGATTGGACATCTATAGTTAAGGGGCATCACTGAGTAAAAGAATCCTTGTACAATTCTGGAAGAGCTTTACCTTTGCATGTGTTGGTAGAGAAGTCAAGATAGTACTGTGGAGCACAGCTCTCATACTGACAATCCCCAAAGAGCAGGACCTTGTTTGGATCTCGGCAGGAGGTACAGCTGCCCTGTGAATCACAGCTTCCACAATGTGTACTGCATGCTGCGCAGATAGAAAAGGAAAATGACCGGATCATTACAATTGCAAATACTGAAGCACTGATCAAACCTGGACAGATGCTGCAAAGGAACACAGCCCTGCTCCAACCTGGTCTTTAATTATGGCTTATAACCCTCCCCTGTGATCAAGAGAAACAGAAAACGTTAGTCTTATTTTCCAGAATAAAATCTTATTTTCCAGAGAACATAAATTATAAACCCAAGAATGGAAATCCCACAACTAAATTGCCCTGTGATTCAGCAACAGAATTTATACTTACTCCAAGATCTCTGAAATAATAGTCCAGAGTTTTATTTGAACCCTACGTCTTAAGGAATCAAGCCCCCTATAGTTCATGACGTAGATTTAGATTTTTGTTTGATGTCAAGATTAGAATTAAGCATCAACTTTATTTTGGAGCTCAGGAAATCCCATATTTTAAGACACAAAGGATTTAAAGGTGACCTGGCTTATTGATTTGCCCCGCTGTGATTCTTAGCAGCCACTTAATTCAGGCATTCAGGGACGATCCTCAAATCAGGTCATGCTTATACCCTTCCTAATTTAACAACTGGCAATTCTCCATTTACTCAGTTTCATGCTAGAAACCTTGGAGTCTATCTTGACACCTCCCTTTCTCTCACTTCTAATCCAATCACTCATTGGATCCTACTTACTCAAACTCACCTAAATAATTTTCAGAACTTTTTGCTTTTCTCCATATCCACAAATGCCAACACATCCAAACTAGCATCATCTTCTACTGGATTATAATCACAGCCTCAGTTTCCCCATAACCAGTTTGACCTCCCTTGCATTCTACTTTCCATGTACCCACAAGAGTGATTTTTTTACTCATACTGCCCAGGTTTTCATCTACAAACTCATATCTTTCTTCAGTCCTGGAAAATTTGCAACCATTGTTTCTGCAAATATTTCTCCTACATCATTACCTCCATTCTTTCTACCTAGAAATCTTAACGCACATATTTGAATCCTCTCAATATAACCTCCAAGTCTCCTGACTTTCACTCTCATTCACTCTTTAGCGTCTTCTTCCAGAAGTCCCTCCCTGACTCTCCAGAATAGACGAGGTCTCCCAGTTACTGCTCCACAGCACCCTTAACATTCTATTCATGCCATACATATTTTCATTTAACCGAGTATTTAACATTTGTATCCTTTAAGCAGTAAGCTTCATGAAAACAAAGACCAGGTTTGTTTGTTCCTTGCAATAGTCCCCAGCACTAGCTGGTTATCTAGCGTATAGTAGGTGTTCAATAAACACTTGCTACATAAATGAAAGAAGCCAGATATTGTAATTATATATACTCAAGCGCTAGCAACTCTGCCTCATTCTGAAATCTTCTCTAAGTATGTGCCAGAGGAAAAGTCTAGAGAGTGATCTTGTGAGTTAATGATCTCAAGGACATCAAAGCGTGTGGCATGGTGCAGGAAAATCACCTGCCTGTAAAATTAAAAGAAAAAGAAAGTCCTCTTGTTTCACCAACAAGAAACGCCATCAGTATAAAACATTAATTAGAATATGTAGATTGGTAATGAAAGGTCCTAGGAAAATTCTAGATTGGATTTTCAAACAGATAGTTTAAGAATAATTAGAAAAGAATATTTTAATTGTTGGAAACTTATACGAAACTAAACTTTTATACTTTTTATGGCTAAAATTTCTACACGTGGTGTATTGTAATTTTGGCAAAGGGTTTGACAAAAATCCCAAACATAAACTTGTGAATAGAAAAATGAGGTGGGGTCTAGTGTGGTAGGTGGATTTAAAGATGGCTAAATGCACACTCAAAAAGTTATCAGTAAATCTTTGTAATTGGTCAAAGAAATGTCTAACATTTAGTAGAATATTTAGTAGTTTACTAACATTTGGTGGAATATTATGATGAAGTCACTTTTTTACTTGATCAATATTTTTGTTAATGGCTTTAATGAAAATAAAGAAATCAAGCTAATGATATTCAATATGCCACAAACACCTATATAGAATAAAGCTGGTTAAGTTTCACCAGCTGAAAGAACAACTCAAACTTACTTTAGCCAGATGAAGCAATAAACTAAAAATAATCAGATGAAATAAGCAAAACCGTAAGTAAAGTCTTTCATTTATGTTCTGTAACCAACTGCAAAAATAGAGGAGACAGAAGACCTGTTTAGACAGCAGTTCCTATAAAAAATGATCTAAGAATTTTAGTTGACTAAAAGCTTACTAAAAGTGTGATATGATCACTAGAGAAACTAACAATCTTAAGCTGAAAAACCTTCACGTAACCTAAATGTCACCTGGAGCCCCCTGCTTGACATGAAGCTGCAAAATGAGGCCCAAATGCCAGGTCCTCAGCTTGGGGTGACAGGTTGATGCCCTGACCTGATGGCTCAGAGTTTCTTGCAGTTCACTTCCCCAAGCTTCTGTCTGCCTCCATGTTCTTGAGGTTCTTTTATGCAGTCTTTCATTCCCCCTGGGAACCTCCAAGTATAACTCAGCCCCTTCATTGACTTCCAAAAGAAATGGATTCATGCCGAGCATTTTGAAATGTTAGAAGACTATATGGAGGATTTGGATGGATGCAGGAGTGTGACGCCGAGGAGCAGAGGGCTTCTACCATTTCTATCTGAACCTTCTTCCTCTCTCATCAAACCCCTCATCCCTCTCAAAGGCACTCCACAAATGATCTCATCTCACTCACAACAGGTATGCACATACCTAAGCCCCTTTGGGGTCTCAGCTTCCATCTCCAAAGGAATGTGAGGAATGAGGCTTTTCTTCATCTTATTATATTCTGACCACCCAGGTATTAGTCGCATTGCAGTCATGTTGGTGTGACCATATCTGGAGTACCAGGTGCAGTTCTCTGAGGTCACTGACCCCATAGAAAGTGCCAAGAGGCCAGTGAAGAAGGTGGTGACTAGACTGGAAACCAGTGAGGGAAGCAAGGATAGACTATAACCATTGTTCTTCGAAGAGGAAGGGACCTCACAGCTTATGAAGTCCATACTCCCTCTTAAATAGGCCTGTTTCCTACCACAGCTCTAAGAGATGGTCATCCATTTCTGTTTAAGGACTCCATTGGCTCCAGTTCTGCCTGACGCAGAGAAATCCAAGTGGGAGAATGACAGCTAATTTCACACTTTTGAAGGTAATCATGTGACTGAGGGAGGAGAATTATTCTATCTTGCTCCAGAGGGAAGTTCTAGGGCCAATGAGAAAGAACTGTCAAACAACTAAATGACTACCACGCCCTAGCAATGGAGCTGGCTTCCTTCCTCATCTGCAGAGTCTGTGAGGGGGAGTGAGAAAGAATCTCTGCGCTGGGTGCAAGGCTGGCTCGGGTAGCCCTGGAGGTCCCCTCCCACTCTGGAGCAATACGGTTCAACTACTGAGAACCTCATTTATCATCTGTTTTTTAAAGTTTCTGTCTCAACCGGTCATCTTTAAATTTCAGAGCTCTATATGTAACTTCCAAAGGTTTCTATAATCAGAATCCAGACAGCTCTCTCTTCTATAATACGGTTATTAATGCCTCCCCTTAATACTGATTATATTTCCCTAAAAGCCCTTTACCCCACAATTTCTAACACTGTCAGGCCTATACTTGTCTATAATGATGAGCATTAGAAAGGGACATTGTTGATTTTTTTTTACTTTTAGAAATTCAAATATCCCAACTTAGGGGCAGGCTTTATTCAGTCTTTGAAAGAATGAAACTTAAGCTTTAGCGAAGGACTAAAGTTAGGAGATTCTTATTTAACTGAAATACTCTCTAAAATCCTATTTACATGGTAGCATAGCAAACGCATTTGTGCAGAGATCTCCTTTCACCAAGGCAAAAGCTTCTCAGAAGAAAAATATTTAATGCAACATATTTTTGTTGCCTATACTCCATATAACGGGTTCTATTTTTTCTTCTGAACTTTTATTTCTGTGATTCCACTGCTGTGAAGAGCTTCATAAATCTAAGTCACTATTCTCTACCAACACTCCCGTGCTCTTGAACAGAACATCTAAGTATTTCATTCATGTCTCTTGTGTTACGGACTCTACAGATCTGCCAGACAGTTGGTATATACCAAGCAAAGTTTTTGTTACAAAAGTAAAGAAATCTTTCCACTGGTCCAAAGAGGGATTTTATCTCTGGTGTCGCAATAGATGATGCAAAATGATGAGTTCCACATAACTTCATTTCAAATGCAAATCCCTGCAAGCTTCTCATAAACTAACAGTAAGACCTTTCTATCTATAAAATATAAATCTCTTTTACTGCTTGATTTGCCTTTCATTTCAGATGATGATAACAAAAATAGCTGACCTATACTGAAGGCTTACTCTCTGCTAGGGTCTGTGCGAAGTGCAATAACATTAGAAGTAGATACTATTATAATCCCCCTTTGATAGAAAAAGAAACAGGTGTAGCGGTTAACTCACATGCGCAAGGTCACAAAGGATTTGTCCTTCAGTCACCTGCGTCTAGAGCCCACTTTCCTAACTACTACTCTGTAATGCCTTCAACCTGGGACTTCCGAGGACATCAAATGAAATATCAGCACTGTATTTGTTACCTGCCATTTTCAAAAGGAGAAAGTATAACAAAATTATTTTGCAAATGACACTTTAGTGATTGAAATAAAGTAAGCTCCCTCAGCCTATCTCAAAATTGTTCCTTCATCTGTGAAGGATTTCCTAATTTCTTTCCACTCAGATTTGCCCTTTCCCTAATTTATCCTCTTTGTTTTGCCTGACTCAGGCAATTAATCATACTTTGACTTATTTGAAAAATAAGACATCTATAAAAGTAACTCTCACACAAGACAAAATAACTACTGTTTGGGCAGAAACTAAATGCTTTGTAGCATGTCAAGCCTTGCACGGTGTCAATATTCAACAAATACATGTCGAAAACAAATTAAATCTGGAGAAGTGCTTAGGCCACTGATTGAGTCCTAGATTGGGCTCTCTTCTCTGTCAGGACTTCAGAATTGAATTGCGGAGAGAAACCATAAGACGAAACAGAAGAATTCTTTTATTTTTTGAATGAGATAACTAGAGACCAGAGAGGTTAAATGACTGACCCGAGATCATACAGCTAGTACTTACAGAGTAGGTACAGGTGATCTCCAGCCCAGCATTTCCAATTAGGCTGATATCTGAGATATAATCTGTTAAAGGCAACCATAGGCCTTTGTAGATTAATTTTCTTCCTTTTATAAAAACAAAGGCTACCAGGTGAGACTATGGTAGCAAGAACTTCATATTTCCTTCAGCGACCCCAGAAGAGCAGGGAAGGAGAGAAAGTTAATTTTTAAAAACCTACGTTGACAAGCATGGTTGTCATCGAGATAGTGTCCTGGAAAGCAGGTGGTGCTGCAGGTACCAAGATGGGACAGAACGAGGTCGGTGTCACATGAGGAGCAGGAGAAGGGTCCTCTGCCCTGGCAGGTTCTGCAGGAGGAATGACATTCTGCAGAGGGAAAAGAAACGCAGAGAGAACTTATGAAGCTGAACTCCCTTCCACAGCAGCATCCCAAGAGCTGTTAATAAAAGCCCCAGGGCTGAGAGCGTCAGCTGGGCTGGGTCATTGTCCCACAGTGTGCTTCCTGCCTCCTCTCTCTCTCTTTCTTTTTCTCTCGCGGCAAGTTCAAGCCTTCTCAGCTCTGCCCTAAAGAGAAGCTCATGAGGCACTGCCAGCTCCCGTGTCCAGCACTTACTCACTTTTACAAGCTCCTCTCTCTGCGTAGTATCCAGAAGGGCAATCAGGAACGCAGTGGTCCCCTAGCAGCAGGTACCGGGCATTCTGGCACCTCAGACAGATGCTCCCAGTGTTGTGGAGATCAGCTGCACAGTGCTGGCACAGCGGATGGCAGTCTGGAGAAGACAGGGGAGCACAGAGAAGGCATGGATGCCATGAGCACCAAGTCTCATCACGACACCAAAGGGCAGAAGGGACTGCAATTCCCACCGCTGTAGCACAGCCAGCCAGAGGGCAGCCCAAACGCAGGATGTGCCTGTAAAGCAGAAACTTGGGAGCTGTGCAAATTGTGTGTTTGAGGTTTCTAGCAAATGCCTAAGGTCCAGCACAGCAACTGAGTTTTCACCCCTTTGCAACTGAACAACCTTCAAGTACTAGGGCAGTATGTGACAGCTACTTGCTTGGGGTATAGAGAGAACAGTCAGACTAACAAAAACAGTATCCTCAGTACTATCAACATTTGCCCCAAGGGCCCCGAGAACTCGAGTATGGCGTGCCCCTATTCACAGTGCTCCTGAGCTACGCTCAGTGCCCTTCACATGGCTCCTTCTCACAGACATGGCCTTCCAGAGTCAGGATACAGTCTCAGGCATTGGTGTAAAGGAATGGTTGAGTTGGTGGACAACTTTAGTCTTTAACTAGAGGTAAAGTTATGAAGAAGACTCGTAAGTTGAAAAGTCATTTTCACGACCTGATACATAGTTCACAGAAGCTCTGTTGTACCAGTTGTGACTAAAGGTTTAAGACCAATTATCTCGCACAGCCAGCACTATATCTTGTTCTCTCCCATATAATACTCATCCTTTAACTAAAGAACTTCATTGTGTTCAGCTCCCATTGTAGGTGAAAAGCTTTAAGTCCCATTTACCATCCTCCTTAAGTCCCATTTACGATCTTCCACCCCAAAGGTGGAAGAAAATCCACAAATCCTGAATTACCCACCAAAATGAAAAAGGAGTAAAGACCTAGGAAAAGAGAAGAAAGAGTTCTCATTATAGGGCCTTTCCATCTTGCCCTGTAGGATTCAAAGCACCATTTGCATTTGTCAATGCACCACTCAGAGACCAGATGCATCTTGCTTCACCTCAAAGTCTTGTAGATATTGTGATTTCTAGTGATGTTTAGACTAAAAAATCCTTGTCAATAAAACATTGCCTGTCCCCTGAAATCTGTTAAAACAGGTCTTTTTCTCTATACCCTCAGTGATAAGCTCTCTAACTGCTGGTCATCTGAGCAATCCCACCCCCAGCAACCACTCATCTGCAGGAGAAGCCTTTGTGTGACCTTCACAGCCACTGCAGAAGTGGAACCACAAGGGTCCTTCTCAAAAATGCTGACTCCTAGCAGCGCCCAAACTAACAGCCCCTGACCTTTCACTGAACTTTGGGAGTTTCAAATTACAGGCAGCCTCTTGCCAATAGTAGGAGCAATTCTTGATATCCTAAGAGCCAAATTAATCCTCACTATAGCCCTTTAGTAAATTATAAAGGAAATGATGACTATATTGAGAGAAATATGATAAGGAGGCTATTTCCCCCTGATTTAGTGTATGGCTTCCACACAATGGCAACCTTTTGTTCTCTTTTTCCTGTGCCCTCCTCACCGTGCCAGGGGGACAGTCTTACGTGTGCAAAAGGGAGACTCAGAAAGCTTTGAAAGTTGCCGGAGCAAATGGAGGTGACTGTGTTTTAGGATCACCTTACTGAGTGGGTACATGTTAGGATTGGAAACCCAGGAAACATTACTGATTCAAGGCTCCATTATTTGAAAAGTCATGGCCTCTTCTTCTGTAAAGCAACGTTTACAGAGAGTTCTGGGCTCAGGCACGCCTCAAGAAGATCTGCAGGTGTTCAGGGCTCTGAAAACCACCTACATCTTACTCAAGCTCTCTCTAGTGTGCAATTAGAGAACTGAAAAAGAATAACCACTGAGGGATGCTTTGAAGAGAAAGTAAGCAGATCTCTGGAGTGTTCTGGAGATACCATAAATAAATATTTATGGATCTGTTTGCTCTTGGGGATCTCTAGAAGCTGTTTAAATGAGGAGCATAATGTGTATTAATTACTTCTAGAGGAAGCTAGAGCTAGGTTATGGATGCTCATGGCAGTTGCTTTTAAACCCTCACTACTCTTCTCCAGTCACCACCCAACCCTGCCCACCCTTCCACCTTCTGCCAGGTTATTTCATCTTCTGTTTCACTCAGTCCATCAAGCGTGAGTACCTCTGACACTTTCCTGTCAACCTCAAAACATCTTTCTTCCTCACTTTTATTTAATTTCTCCTCCTCTCACACGATGAAATGGCTAATTCCTCCACCCACAATCTTGATCCAATTTTCAACATTATTTCAACATTATTGCATCTTTAACCTACATCTGTCTTCACTCTCCTTGACCTCAATCTCCAAACATGTTCTGCATTACTTAAACCCCCAAAAGCTTTTCTCTACAAGTACCCCATCTCTTCCCTTTACCACCCAACTTTCTTGCCTCCTTAACTCCTTACCTCACTATAATTTGCTTTCAACCTCCACAATACTACTGTGGCATTGCCCTTGAAAAGGTCTCTGACCACTTCTTAATGACCAAATCTAAAGGCCTCCTCTAATTCCTGACCTGCCTGCAATCTCTGCAACACGTGACATTTTGGACCACTCTTCCTTGACCCCGTGTTCACCCCTACCCACGTTTATCTTTGTGCTCCTCTTGGCCAGGTCCTCATTCTTGCCTCTGACTGTCTGATAAATGTAGAGGTTCCTTATGACCCTCAACTTCTTCTGTCCTCCTAAGCAAGTCCCATTCTCTGGAGATCTTAAACCAGACATGGTTGTTTGCATCATATTTTGGTATACAGCTACCAGAAACCAGTGGAAAGGGCTCACGAGTTGCAGAGACTCCAAAATCACTCAAGGCCTCTTCCTCTCTCCATGGCTCCATGTTAAGCCTTAAGAAGGCATCAGATCAATCACCAATATATCACATTGCATGATGGAGTGAGTACCCAGAGGCAAGGAGAAATCAATAAATGACACCCGAAAATATAAAACAATCAACTTCATGTTGCCCAAAGCATTACATTAATTCAAGTTAGTTTATAATTCTACCTTACACATAAGACTGTAACTACAACTACCTGAGTCTGGAAAGTTGGACTCTCTAACTCTTTCTGTTTACTAATTGTATTCACTCCTTTTCCTTCATGCATGTTTTAAAAAGTCATACTCAACATCCAATTCTATGAATAGACTCATTCCAAAACAACAATCTCAGTGGGTCTCATGTTAATACACCCATGCACACCTCCCTTCCCAGCTCAGTCACATACAAGCTCCCAACAGAAGACCACTTAAAATAAATATGCTCAGAAATCCCGCTCTGAAGTCAATCTGAAGGTTGACTGACTTTTATTAAACCAACCAGAAAAGGAAAATAAATTCTTAAAACCTAGGAAACACCTTTGTCTTGAGAGGCTTGCAGTCAAAATCTCTTCAAAGAAGAGAATTCCTCGGGAGAGCTCAAAATGAGTAACAACGTGCAGGAAAAGAAGCCAGAAATCAGAGGAACAAAGGCTTAAGGATTAATCCCAGGGTTCTGACTTACAATAAGAAAAGTGTGGTTCCTGAGGGCAGACTACAGAACTCAGGCATGACAGGCTACAAGGGGCCAGTTCCACTGGGCACCACTCGTAAGCAGCTTCAGGCTCAAGCTCAGGGGGCCACTGTCACCTTCTACACAGGAGAGAGGCTAAGAGGGGCTCAAACAGGGATATTAAAGTTTTATTTTTCTGACTACAAAGTAAGCCATGGAAGAAAATATGGAAAACACTTTTAAAAAGTATAAATAAACATAAAAACCACCCTTTAAGAGTAAATAACTACTGATATTGACATTTTTCTCTTTGTTCTTTTTCTATACAATTTTACATATATAGATTTTTACATACATGAGATGATATTAAATGTTGTCATATATCTTCTTTTACTCAACACCAACAGCATTTCCACATGTCATTAGGGACTCTTTGTCAGCATGCTTCTTAGGGGCTGCATAACAGTCCAGCATTGAAAACAAACAAACAAAAAATTTGCCATCTTTCTTATACTTGAACATTTACTCTCAATTTTTCCAATTTATAATTAAGGCCGTGATAAGATCTTTGTGCATTTTAGATTATTTCCTAAAAGACAATATCGAAAGAGTACAATTCATTTATTATTATTGCTTACATTTATTGAGCTCTGAATATATATCAAGTACTATGCTAATTATTATAAATGCATAATCTCATTTGAAAAGACGAAGTAGGTAATGCTATTATCCCCATTTTAAAGGTGAAGAAACAGACTCAGAGGTTAAGTCATTTGCTCACACATGTCACATCCACATTGACTCCAGAGCATATACTTTTAATCACTTTATTGTCGTTAGTGCCATCAAGAGGATTCTGACTCCTAGCGACCCTGTGGACAGCAGAGTGGATCCCTGCCTGTCTTTTTGCGCCATCTTCTCTCTTTCTGGCGCTGTATCAGACAATGCTCCACTGCCATTCATAGGGTTTTTGCAGCCAATTTTTTTCAGAAGTGAGTGGCCAGGTCCTTCTTCCTGGTCTGTATTAGGCTGGAAGCTCCACTGAAACCTGTCCACCATGGGAGACCCTGCTGGCATTTGAAATACCAGTGGCAGAGCTTTTCAGAATCACAGCAACATGCAGCCTCCACAGTGTGACAACCAACAGACGACAGACAGGTGGTATGGTTCCCTGGCTGGAAAATGAACCCGGGCCGCACTCAGTGAGAGTACCAAATCAACACTAGCCCACCAGGGCTGGCTTTTAACCATTACAGGCATGAAAAAATGTATTCTTAGTAGGTATTACAAATTTCTATCAATTTACACATCCAAGAGCCATTCATAAGACTATTTCATCATAACTTTGCCTGCACAAAGAAATTTAAAGATAGTAAATATTAACTAATTTGGTTTGTGAAAACTGGTGTTATATCATTGTTTTAATTTGTATTTCTTTTATTATAAGTGAGGCTAAGCATTTAAAAATTCTTTCTTTCAAACAACAAAAATGTTCAAATGTTTACTACACTCAAAGGGCTTTCAGTATGGTGGGAAAATATGACCCTAAATATATAATTACAATTCAGTGTGAAATATATGTAATCAAACAACAATTTGAGATATCAACCAGAGAGTTATTTCCTCAACCACTGTAACCACCCCCCATTGGACCAGGAAGCACAGGCCATCACGTGCTTCCAGAGAAAGTTGTAAGACTTAGACCCACGAAGATACCAAGTTCCCAGAGCCCCGGGCACAGGTAAAAGAGAAGACAAAACAAGCTTGAATGTGAACTGGAGCTAAGAGACTCAGTCCCTCCGCCACCAACACAACCCCTGCACTCTCCACCTCTGTACCCTAGCCTAGAAAAACCCTTCAAGCTGGTGAGAAAGAAGCTGCAGAGAGATCATTCACTTTGCCCCTTCCTTCCCCACCTGCAGAACAGGCTGGAGGCAGCCAAGTGGAATATTCAAGAATCCAACAGTAAAGTGGACTTGGGCTGTGCATCTTGCCTTAAAGGTGGTTGTCTCCATATTAAGTCCTGTGTCACAGAGCAACAGAGATGGCAGCACAGCGAATGAGCAAGAAGAGAGCATACGGCAGACACTGAGATGCAGGACTGGCATGACACTGTTACAAACATCCCATAAAATGCTAATGGGGTCAGTACAGGGGCCATGGAAGTCTATAACAGACTTCTAGGAGGCAGGGAAGGCTTCCCAGAGTAGGCCAAGACGTGAACATTGAGTGGGAGATAGCTGCTCGAAGAGCTGGGCAGTGGTGAGAGGGTTTGGAAAGGGTCCCAAGAAAAGGGAAAACTTGGGCAAAAACCCAGAAGCTGAACAGAAAAGGATACATTCAAGGAAATGAAAAAGTTCAATATGGATGGATCTTGAAGAACATACAAAAAACCCACCTAGGGCCTGGCTGCACCAGTTTTGAAATACCTTGTAAGTTATGAAAAGGACTATGGATGTTATCCTAAAGGCAACTGGGAATTGGTTTGTGAATGTGTGTGTGTGTGTATGTGTGTGTCCGTCTTTTGCCAGTCTATCTACTGAGATCTCTGTGTTTTTATTACAGATTTAAATGAGAAATTGTTGAATGAAAGGTAACTAGTAATGGGAGAAGACATTAGAACCACAGCAGAGAACCAACAATCCAAGAAAATTCTGACGTACGGCAGCTCCCACTATGAAACTTTTGCTGGAGAGGGGAAAGGGGTCCCTACTGTTCTCCCCTCCTTCCCTCCACTACATCTGTAGAGGACCCTTCTCTGTTAATAACATCCCATGGCTAAAGTGTTCTCAAGGGGCTTATGTTAGACTAGACGTATTAAGAATACTATATCTTCTTTATCCATTCATCTATCGCTGGGCACTTAGGTTGCTTCCATATCTTGGCTATTATAAATGATGCTGCAGTGAACATAGGGGTGCATATATCTCTTCAAATTAGCGTTTTCGTTTTCTTTGGATAAATACCCAGAAGGGAATTGCTGCACCATATGGTAGTTCTATTTTTAATTTTTTGAGAAACCTCCATACTGTTTTCCACAGTGGCTGCACCAATTTACTTTCTCACCAACAGTATATGAGGCTTCCCTTTTCTCCACATCCTCACCAACACTTATTTCTTGTCTTTTTGGTAACAGTCATTCTGACAGGCGTGAGTGGTATCTCACTGTGGTTTTGATTTGCATTTGATGATTAATGATGTTGAACATCTTCTCCTGTGCCTATTGGCCATCTGTATGTCCTCTTTAGAGAAATGTTTATTCAAGTCCTCTGCCCATCTTTTAATCGAGTTGTTTTTTTGATATTAAGTTGTGTAAGTTCTTCATATATATGATATTAACTCCTTATCGGATATATGATTTGCAAATATCTTCTCCCATTCAGTATGCTGCCTTTTTGTTTTGTTGATGGGTTCCTTCGCTGTACAAAAGCTTTTTAATTTGACGTAATCCCATTTGTTTATTTTTGCTTTTGTTGCCCTTGCCTGAGGAAACTTGTCCAAAAACATATTGCTAAGACCGATGTCAAAGAGCTGACACCCTATGTTTTCTTCTAGGAGTGTTATGGTTTCAGGTCTTAAATTCAAGTCTTTACTCCCTTTTGAATTTATTTTTGCTTATGGGGTATGACAGTGGTCCAGTTTCGTGGCTTTTGCATGTAGCTGTCCAGTTTTCCTATACAATGGAATATTAGCTATAAAAAAGAACGAAATCTTGCCATTTGTGACAACCTGGAGAAATCTAGAGGGTAGTATGCTAAGCGAAATAAGTCAGACAGAGAAAGACAAATACCATATGATTTCACTTATATGTGGAATCTAAAAAATAAAACAATGAACAAACAAAACAGAAACAGATTCATAGATACAGGAAATAAACTGGGGGTTACCAGAGTGAGGAGGGGCTGCAGGGATGGGCAAAACAGGTGAAGGGGATTAAGAGGTACAAACTTACAGTTACAAAATGTTAGTCATGGGGATGTGGTGTACAGCACAGGGAATATAGTCAATAATGCTGTAATAACTTTGTACAGTAACGGATGGAAACTAGAGCTACTGTGGTGCTCATTTTGTAATGTATACAAACATCAAATCACCATGATATACACCTGAAATTAAGAGGATATTGTACGTTAATTATACTTAAATTCGAAAAAAGAATATTAAGAATACTATAAGTCCATGACACCTATCATGACTAGAACTGGAGATCTCAGGTGTCCCTAGAGAAGGAAGAATGACACACCAATGGTTTGTCTTTCAGCCATGACTGAGGAAGACCTTTTCACAAATTGTAAGCTTCCAAAATGCCTTTAAAAGGAAAACAAAGAAGGGGGCCAGCCCAGTGGTGCAGCAGTTAAGTGCGCATGTTCCACTTGGCGGCCCAGGGTTTGCTGGTTCGGATCCTGGGTGCAGACATGGCACCGCCTGGGACGACATGCTGTGGTAGGCATCCCACATATAAAGTAGAGGAAGATGGGCACAGATGATAGCTCAGGGCCAGGCTTCCTCAGCAAAAAGAGGAGGACTGGCAGTAGTTAGCTCAGGGCTAATCTCCCTCAAAAAAAAAAAAAAAAAGGAAAACAAAGTAGAATTTGACCAAATCAATAGTATCTAGTAGGTAGCCTCTACTGATTTATTGAATGAAAGAAAAAAAATTATTGGAGTGAAAATACTGTGAAATTGTGGGGAATTTGGAGGCCCATGAAAAGGTCGACGTAGATTGCAGCACCTGGTTTACAAAATCCACTCCAGGCCAAGAGGAAAAGGGCATGTCTTGGCTGTGTGTGTGACAATCTCCAACTGCCCTGTCAGTACAATTTGAGATAATGAAGACAGAAATATCCCCATGGCCAGCCAGATGTATTAATTATACAATCTAAACATAATTAACAGGTTGTGAGCCCCGTCTCCAGGCACTGCGGGAGGCGACTCTGCATCCTGGGGAACTGCTATGATGCCAGTCACTTCACCTACAGTAAAATCTATGGGCATATTTTCCAAGAATGAAGCTGATTTAGAGGCAAGTCTTGAATTCCTCTTGGTAGGTGGTGACCATCTGACAAATCCTAATTCAGATCCTTGCTGTACCCACACTGTAGGAACACAATCGTCAGAAATTATGCCTTAGAATGGCAGTATTTTCAGAGAGACAAATTCACAATATAGTGAATTCCCCTATAACCCTCTTTACCCCACCTTCCACTCCCATTCCTCCCCACAGGTAATATTTGAAACAATTTCACAGGATACACTAGAGGAAGTTTATACTGTCACCACTTAATTTGTACCAGGACAGCAGTTACTAGAATAGGAGAATTGAGTTTCCAACCCAGCAATCTAGCAGCCTCTGCAAGGATTAAAGTCCCATCCTAAAAGCCCCATCTGTGCACTAAGCCTTTGCATCTGACCTTCCTGTCTGTAATCAAAAAAAGAGGCTAACCTCGAATATGTCTAAATGGTGAGTGTGCGTCCACTAAGGCTTAGAAACAGGGCCTATTCCAGAGGCCGTCTCTCAGAGTATTTCCATTGCTACTCAGTTAAGTAAATCTTTATTTGTCACTATTTCAATTACAGTGAAGAGTCTTTAAATATAAGACTCATTAAGGATGACAAAGAAGAGAGACCCAGGATATGTTTATGCTTAGCCTGTTTCAGATTACTGGTATATAATAAGCATGTGGTAGTGCAGAGGGCAGATGGAATTCCAGTTGTTTGTATATGTGGCTGCTTGCTAACCAACCCAGTGAATTAGCACTTTAAACAAACAAATTAATGAACACATTACAAGGGGGCCTGGAAACGGAGTATTAGCTGGAGCAGAAATAAATACATTTCTTGTTTTTGAGCAAGCAGAGGCTTCCATTTGTTTTCTAAGTATGCACAGCATGCAGACACACTAAAAATTTAAATAGATAAAAAATTAATATTTTGATTCAGTAGCTGCAATATCCTCTAATATGTCACCCTGGAGCTGTGAGGAAATTACATGTGGTCATCACTGTGTGATGCTTTCTTCAAATCACAAAGGCTCCGCTCTGAGGATCAGTGAGGATTACCCACAATCATGATGGATGGAAGCACACAGCAGTAAAATGACTTATTTCATGTCTTTGGAGCAAAGTCAAAAAAGCTTGAAGATATTAAAGTAAATGTGTACTGTCGAAGCAATGGCTTTGAATGCTGGTTTTATGGGGTATTGACTCCTTAGCTGATAAATAATGACCTATAAAGACAAATTTAGACACACAGTGAGATTTTTAATAATGTCCTGTCAGTTGATTAGGTTCTTAATGCAACCACATTAAATGCATTTGGAAGTGCTTAAAACAATCAGCACTTGTAGTTGTTCCTCATCAGGCGAAAAAGAAATCATTTCTTGCCAAAACTCAGGGCCCTTAGGGTGTGTAGAGAATTCGAAGTCTGATGCCACTTTTAAAACTGATGGGGTTCTATGTGTGGGAAAGTACAGAAGGAATCCAGAAAACAACATGGATGGCAGAAGAGAACTAAGTATCTTCTCTTCCCCTTTTGATCATTACTTTGGTCCTAGCCCACCCATGAGCTCTTATAAATCATGCGTTCTTTTGTTTGAGGCTCTAAATTAGTATGAAACCATAAAACAAACAAAACTTCCCCTTTTTTTCAGTGTCTGTAGCTATTGTTTTATCCTGAAAAAACCAACCAACCAACCAACAACAAAAAAACCCACTACAGTAGACTGACCTTAACATTATAGGACAGTGATTTCTACCCAGTGTTGACAAACTCACAAATGTGTGGAGAAGGCTGCAGCAGGACCCAAGGAGACAGCCAGACAGAAGAAGGAGGGGGTGAGAGGCAGAGTCAGATGTAAGAGCAAAGTCTCTCTCCTCAGTTTTGGTGCCAGTACTTGCTGCCAACAAGAGGACATGAGCACTACTCCCATCCATGTATCTCGATGCTTTTGTACCTAGCCTCCCATCAGTTTATGTTTACTCTTGGTTTACCGCTAAAGTAGAAAAATGCTCACTTCAGTTAACATTTATGGAACGTCAGTTGGGTGTGAGGCACATGAAAGTTACTGCAGGAGACAGAGCATTGAGTCAGACTCAGACCCTTCCCTTGAGATGTTCATAACAAGTCTACTGCCAGAAGCAAACCACACCTAAAACGCAATAGGTGTCTAAGGAGGACCAGAGAATATTCTACCCAAAGGGAACAAGAGGGACTCAAACTTTGCAAGATGTGGCAGTGATTACAATGTGGAGTAGGGGTAGGGAAGCAGCAGCTGTCACTCAACTGTTTTGAATTACACTGATTGAAAAATCAGTAGTGGGTGGAAATAAAGTCAGGCGAAGGACGAAAAGGACCTGGTAGGTGGGGGGAATGAAGACGCGGGCTTTCTTTGGAGCTTTTTGAGTATGGTGTTCCTGTGGATCAGATGTTCAGAAGGTAGACAGACAGAAATGAGGGCCTGAGATGCTCATCACGTGTGCACTTGAGATGGACTCTAAGGAGAAAATAGAAACAAGGATTGGATGAAGGCTGTGAAAGACACTAAGGTCCTAGAGGAAAGGGAATCAGGGAGGAAGAAGAGAGGGAAAGATAAAGAGGGAAGGAGGGAAATGAAATGAGCAAGCAGAAGAGGAAATATCTGACTGGAAAGATCAGCTGACGAAGGTGATGGCGCAGATGGGCTCTGGGTCACAGAACGAGGGCCTCCCTGGGCCAGGGTGAGGGAGCTTCTTTCTCAAAGGAAGGAATGAGGAAAAAGAGGTACCTAGAAGATACACAGACATTTGAGGAGAAGAGGTGAGGAAGTTTTTTGCTGTTGTTCTTTTTATCAGATTATGTTGATCACCTAAATAAAAAGAAAGCAAAGCTGTAAACCGCTCTGAGTGAGATTTGACTTGAGGGTAAGTGTGGCGCGTGCATATGGAAAGGCCATGGTGGGCAAGATGACGAAGCATCAAAAAGAGTTGCAAATAATATATGACTGCCAAGAAGCAGAGAAGGTCTTATTGGAACTAGATCAGGTGATGCAGAAGGATGACACAGTGTTCACATGTGTGTCCTTGAAGTGGCACTGCTTCAAAGCCCAGCTCTGCTGCTTACTAGCTGTGAAACATTGGGCAAATTGGTTAATGTCTCTAATCTCAGTCTCTCAGGCTATAAAATGAAGATGGCACTAATCACAGGACTGACCTCCTGGGGTTGTAGTCAGAATTAAACGAGGTAATGTCTGTGAGGAGCTGGCACATAGTAAGTGGTTAATAAACATTAACTATCATTCTTTATCTGTAGTAGGTCCAACCAGAACAGACACTGTATACAGATGATAGTGCTTACATCTAAGTCATTGTTTTTCCCTATCACATGTAAACCACAGTGATTTACGCATGTGTAAGAAAAGTAGGGTGAGTGTAGCCTTGGCAATTTTGCTATCTTTAGCACTGAGGAGGATTAACCTGCGGGTCTAAATTCTGTTGTGTTCTTTAAGCATAGACCCTTACAAGTCTGCTCTGCAATTCCGGCCATGGCCTGTAGTTCTCATGAAGACAACAGCAATCCTGACTTCAGTGGGAGCCCTGCCAAGCTGAAAGCTTATAACATAAGTGAGGTCTTTTTGTCATTACTAAAGCTAGGTAAGATATTGTTTAGTAAAAGTCACATGAAGGAGAAAATACAAGTTCTTTTTTTTTTTAATTTAGGAAGGCCTCAATTTAAGCATAGATCATGTTTTTTTTCTCTGAAAGGGAAAGTTCAAAGAAAAGAAATGCCTTGAAACATTCAATCATCTTTCCATGGAGTGTGGTCTCTTAAAGCACAAATCAGGAGAACAAGGAAGAGACAATCACTGAAACTTCTGGAGAGAGACTGGGTATGCAATTCAAGTTCAGGCAACAGGAGATAGGGCGACAAGATGAGAAATAAGAAAAGAAAGTATGTTGTAGAAAAAGATAAGGAAACTAAATAAGCAAGTGTTAAAAAAAAAAGAAGATACAAGAAAATTGAAAAAATACAGAGATTGAATAGGACCAGATAGAATCAAGTGGGATGTGAAAAGGAAGAGATAAGTATAAAAATGGGTCACACAAGGAAGAAAAATCCTTGATGTAATTACCGTACGATGCATTCAGAGGGGATTAGAGTATACATTAGGATGCCAGACTTGACTCATTCATTCACCAAACATTTCTTGATCACCAACTAGGCGCCAGCTAGGCACTGTACTGAGCTTATTTCGAATTCTGCAGGAAGATTTCTTGGCATGATCAGAAGAAAAGATAAGTGAGAAAATCCTTTGAAAATTATACAACTCCACAAATGCATCATTACTGCTATTAACAATAACATGAGAAAAAGACCTCGTCTCAGCTGAAGCCTTGGAAGCCATCCTTAACCTACCATGGACCACGTCATAAATCTATCTCCTGATTGTTATCGCCCAGGTCCACAACAGGAAACCGGCCAATCAAAGTAAGTTACACAAACATAATGGAATGCTATTTAGTCATTAAAAATGATACTTATTGGGGGGCTGGCCCCGTGGCCGAGTGGTTAAGTTCGCGCGCTCCGCTGCAAGCGGCCCAGTGTTTCGTTGGTTCGAATCCTGGGCGCGGACATGGCACTGCTCATCAAACCACGTTGAGGCAGCATCCCACATGCCACAACTAGAAGGACCCACAACGAAGAATATACAACAATGTCCTGGGGGGCTTTGGGGAGAAAAAGGAAAAAATAAAATCTTTAAAAAAAAAAAATGATACTTATTGGTGTACCTAAAACATGACTAATAATGATTGATGTACAACTGTAATTTCACAAGGTTGTTAACTATCATAATCTTAACAAAAAAAATGACACTTATATGGATTCTTCCAATATTTGCCAACACGTGGAAATATATAAATTAAAAGTGATATTTAAGAAAAGTGAGCAAAGAAATACACAGCTGTAGACTAAAACTATTAAAAAAATGCAACTATGTACCCATTGAAAAAGATTAAACGAGTGACATAAATTATTTAAATTTAGTATGCATTAATGTTTTTCTTTAAAGTTTATTCATTTAATAAGGATATATATAATAAGAACACACGGCAGTCTAAACAGCTTCCTTGGCATTGGAAACAGACTAGCAAGTTCTTACAACTTTTCCCAACAGTACCTCTCCGAGCCATCTTGTCCTGCCAGTCCCTGATGATCCACCTTTTAATCTGCCAATCAAAAAGTCATTCTTGAGTCCCTGTTGCCATAATCAACTGTATTTGGCATCACAGAGTACAAGACAATGGTTAAGTACATGGATTCTAGAATCACATGCTCTAGGTTCAAATCTTGGCTCTATCTTTCGACTTCTGCCATTTTGAGCAAGTTACTTAACCTTTCTGTGCTTTGGTTTCTTCATATGTAAGATGGAGATACATTAGTACCTACCTTGGAGGATCATCATTAATATATTAAATGGCAAAATGCATTCAAAGCAATTAGCACTGTGCTTGTCACATAATAAGCCCTCAGAATAGTCACCTGTTATTAGACACCATGAAAAGATCACTCACAGGGAACACGAGCTAGTCCATGCCAAGTGCTAGGTAATTGGTAGCAACAAGAAGCATACTAGGAATTACAATGTGGGAGATGCCAAGAGGAAGCCGGTCCTAGAAGGGAAGGAATCTGAGCCAGGCTGTGAGGGATGGATGGGTAGGATTTTGACGATCAATATAAGGTAGTAACTGCTACACGTTTATGGTAGCAGTTTCCTTCCTTTCAGCTTATAGCCACAGGAGCAGCTACAGCAAGATGTAGGGCAGTGCCAACCCACCCTCCCACATGTAGAAGCCGCCGTAAAACAGAACTGGCTTTCACCTCTCTGCGGCAGAAAGCTGGTACATGGGCTCGTTCAGCGCTCCTTCCCAGCTCCTTAATTGCATTCAACTTGAACTGGTCTTTTTTCATTACTCACTGCTGCAATTCTATCAGCTTATTCCAAAACAAGGATTTGTTGCTCTTTTAATCTGTGCGTTTCAACTTTTCACCACTTTTTTTACGGCCCTCTTTCAGAAATGATGACAATGAATGGGGAAAATCATGGAAGGGACTCAAAACGTTTTTTTTTTTTAAATGATTTGGAAGAAAAATGTTAACAGGCTTTCTAATCAGTCAACAAATAGCTTCACTCATGTTCAGAGAGCAAACACTTCTCAGACCCGACACCGGAGGAGAATTACCGATTGCTCCTCTGTGCTGTTCAGCAGACAAGAAAGTGGCCAACCTGAGCCTCCTTGGTGCCCCCTCTGCTTGCTCACAGAGAAAAGAAGGCAGGCAGGCAGGGAGGGAAGGACAGAGGAACGGAAGGCAGGAAGTCTGCAATCGGAGTACAGGCTCATTATTTCACTTTACCTTCAGGGAGCGCCAACAAATTGTCCAATATATTAACATCAGTTAGTGCAGGGCTTCCCAAAGGCTGTTCTGCACACCACTGGTCAGCTCTGTGAGGGGCTATAATCAACAAAGGGGAGGGGTCTGCAGCTAAATATTTGGGAAATGATGTCCAGCCTCCTTCATCTCAGAGATTCACAATGCACATCTGCTTATTTAAGGTTCTGAGAAATCCTGCAATAAAGAAGTGTGCTTAACTTTATTTAACCAAGAGCTTCCGAAATCTCCTTAGCCAGGAGTCTTTTTTGCACGCAACACTTATTAACTATCACTAACAACTTGAGTAGCCCGGAATACAATACGAAAGTACTCAGAGCAATATTTCTTTACTGACACTTGTCTTCTTTTGCTTTCATTTTTGGCACAGATTTACAAAGAAAGTGAACCCGCATTTAAAAAATTACTGCATAAACAAACAAATTTTTAATTCCCCAGAATTCTACCACCCTAACAAATCAGTCGTTTAAAATATTCCAGTCTTGGGGGCTGGCCCAGTGGCGCAGCGGTTAAGTGCGCACGTTCTGCTTCTCGGCAACCTGGAGTTCGCCAGTTCGGATCCCGGGTGCGGACATGGCACCACTTGGCAAAAGCCATGCTGTGGCAGGCGTCCCACATATAAAGTAGAGAAAGATGGGCATGGATGTTAGCTCAGGGCCAGCCTTTCTCAGCAAAAAGAGGAGAATTGGCAGTAGTCATCTCAGGGCAAATCTTCCTCAAAAAATAAAATAAAATAAAATAAAATATTCCAGTCTTCCCCTCTACAATATTACTCTCAGTATTATCTCCTTTTCTACATAAGAACTCAACAGTACAGGCATCCCATGAGGCATTCTACAAAGCCCAAGGCATTTCTTTATGGATCTGCATTTGGATATTTCTCCCTCATGTTTTCTTTTTAATTCCCACCCCCTTCTAGGAACAGGAAAAAGGTTTTGGCTAAGAAAGACAAATGGAGAAAGCACCCCAGGCTTTAGAATTTCGGGATAATGTTGCTGAGATGTGGGCAAATATAAAGAAAAAAAAATCTATGAAGAAAAAACTTGGCTTTCCATAGCACTTAACCATGTCTGCTGCAATCTTATCCACTTTCGCCTCTCACCCCAGTTCATTTATCTTTGTTGAAAACCTTCAGCCCTGGTCTAACTCTCACAAACTGTATATTTGCTTTGACAGACTTGGAGGAAAAAACCCCACACATATGACACCTCCGTATGTGATAACACATGGAGGTTACTGGACCTGTTCCCAGGACGTGTTTCTTCTTGTCTGTGTGATAGATTAGATGTAATTTTCTTTCTTAAACAACTAAGTGCAATTAAGAGGTCTCTGATGATGATCCTAGGTACACCTCAGATAAAGAATAAATCCCGTGAGTAAATCCTACCACCCTGCAAAGCTCAGATGCGACAGAGGGAGCAGAGAGGTCCTCCCCGTCCTTGCTCTGTGCTAGGGCTGCCCAAGCACAATGACTATACATTCCACTGATGACACCATATGGGGTGCATTATCTTTGCTTTGTCTATCACCACAGGGCTCCTCCTGACACCTTCCTGAGTTTAGATAAAAGTCACTGAAATGTTCCATGAGGGTAACTCTGACTTGTCTGCAGTAACACTTCAGTTAAAAAAAAAAAGTTCCAGGACTTTAGGCTCAGGGCAAAATGAAGACAGCATCTGAGTTCCTGGTGGCTACGGGAAAAATCTGTGTTCATTTAGACCCTCAGCCTCCTCCTGGACAGCCTCCCCTGGACGTCCAATGGTCACCCGTTAGTCAACTTGTCCAAATTCCAACACATTCTCTTCCTAGTCCCATTCCTCAAATGTACTTGACCAGAAACCTGGAAATCATCCCGAAAACTCCCTCTCTCTTAGCCCCTAGGGCTAAAAGATTGCCAATTTCTGTTGCTTCTATTAGGTTGAACCATGTGAACCTGCCGCTATTTGACAATTTGTGCCCACAAAACAGCAATCTCACACAGGTCAACCTAATATATAATTAATACTTAGTGAAGCCATGCCCCTTTCTCTTCAGCTCCTCAGCAATTTTCTCACTAAAGGGCTTGTCTCATCTGGATTCCTACAACTTCCTAAAGTTCTTTCTGCTCCAGTCTTGTCTTCTTTTTTCTTTTTGGAGGAAGATTAGCCCTGAGCTAACTGCTGCCAATCCTCCTCTTTTTGCTGCGGAAGATTGGCCCTGAGCTAACATCTGTACCCGTTTTCCTCTACTTTATACGTGGGATGCCTACCACAGCATCGTGTGCCAAGCGGTGCCATGTCTGCACCCGAGATCCGAACTGGCAAACCCCGGGCCGCCGAAGCGGAACGTGCGCACTTAATGGCTACACCCCTGGGCTGGCCCCAGTCTTGTCTTTTTCTACATAATCTTCTTCAGATCTTTCTCTTCACAGAAATGTAACCGTGACTCTCCCTTCCTTAAAAATCTTCAAGAGATCCCCACAGCCTTGATGACAAAGTATGTTATCTTTAAACAGAATACACAAAGGCCTTCATGACATGGCCCTGCTTCCTTCCGCTTCAGTCCCACCACTCCCATACTCAGGGCTGGCATTCTAGTCTTTGTTGGTGCCTGAATAGATAATATTCTTTGGCCCATTTTCTAGAATGCTCTCCCCTCTAAATCTCCAAACCCCTCTACTTCTCACTCATCTTTCAAAATCACCTGAGTTACCACATGCTCCAGAAAGCCTTCAGTGCCCACTCCATACACACATACCTCCTTCAGTGTAGATCAGGGTCCTGTCCCACAGGCTCATCTCATATCCACAGCAATATCATATTCAACACACAGCCCTTTCCTTCACTACACTGTATGTTTCTTGAATGTAAGCACCATATCTCATTCATTTGGGCATCCACAGAGCCTAGCACAGTGCCTGGCATGGAGCATGTGCTTAGTATATGTTTTATGAAGCCTAAATGAATGAATGCACTACAGTGCTTCAGAGAGAAGTGGGAGGTGTTTAGAAAGGACATATATTTATTGAAAAAGTAAACTTTGGGGTCAGTGCATTTCTCTGAAAGATCGACAATTGAAATTACTGGCCAAATTTTTCTGTAACAAATACTGATGTACCAATCTCTATTCAAGAATAGATTTCCAGCACCAGACAATGGCTACCTTATTTAAAACCTTTACTTAATATACTTTATTCCCAGGACAGCCAAGGTTTGTCCCTTAGTGGGACTGGCTCTTCTTGGGCTGAGGACTTCCAGAGTCATTTAGTCTAGTCCTATGATTCTTTATTCTAATGGTCCACTATTAGCCTTAAAAAATTAATGCAACTCTAATAACCTAATTTACTATCAAAGAGGGCTCTGGACATTTTAGAGAACAGAGCTCATTAAAAGTTAAATTTTCCAATCTCCTTATATAAACATTTATTTATAAAATATGCCCCAGCATAAAATTTTCAGGGTCCACATGCAGAATAGGTTGGAAATAGAAAAGCCATCCTGAAGGTCCAACCTTCTAACCCCTCTCTCTGACTACAGTCTCTCCTTGCTCCAGTCCATCCCCCACACAGCTTGCAGATTTCCTACCTATAACACACTCTTAGTCAAGCCACAGTCCTCTCCAAAACTCTCAGGGCCCTATTGCCCACAAGATTCAGTCCAAACTTTTAGTCCTAGAACTTTGGGTTCTCTGTACTCTATACTCCAACTTAAATTTCCCACCTGTTTCATCTAATATGCCTTAATACAAACCATGTTCTTCAGCAAGGTTGGAGCACTCACTGGCCTTGAACGGTACATATGTTCTACCCTCTGGACGCGCCTCCTGGTGGACCACACCTGGAACACCCACCTGACTCCTTCTGTCTAACTGAATCCTAGCTACTCTTCAGGAAGAATTTTAGGTTCTACCTCCTCCACAACACTTTCTATATTTTTTGAAGTCCTACAACTCATACTGCCTATTGGTGTTATTATCCACAAATTGCTTTGTACTATTTGTTAACCACACTTGTGTCTTTGGTTCATCTCCTTAAGTAGCCTGGAAGATCTCTGTGTCCCCTCAAACAGCAGTTCAGCACCTTGTGCTCAGTGGGTTCTCAGAAAAGATCCACTAATGTGCTTCAACAATGTCAGGAAACTCTTAGTTCTCATGGTAGCCGCCCCTTCATATCCTAAAGTAAGAATCAGTAGCTGAACTCAAGCTTACAAACTATAATAACAATCAGCCCCTGCCATCCCCAGGTTCCTCTTCAAGGGTAGGCACTAATGCCTCCCATTTGCCCACTTCCCAAGTCAGTCCTGACTACAACTGCAGTACGGACAAAAGGCCCACACCCTACAGCAAGTGCAGTATCTCATTAGTCTCAAGCCCAGAATCTGTGAGCTTCTACTTTTTGTTGCCCCTAAAATGTCTGCAGTCTTTATAATTGGGTTTTGTCTTGAACCCAGCATTTTTTAGCTGCAGCCCTGCTCTTGACAGTTCAGTCTTCGTAGGGTATAGACCTTGGACCCCAATGCTTAGTCTTTAGCTAAGCTCATGTGCAAAAAGGAATGGATCACCTAGGACATGGCACTACCAGCCACAACTGGCCACAATTCCTCCCTGCCCAGGCACCAACCCTACAGCCAGGTCAGCATGCAACCAACCAGAGACTAGCTTTCTCACCTTTCCCCCTTGCCCAGTGGCATTCCAGAATGCCTCCTGGTCAAGCCCTGCAGAGCTGTGATAACAGCTGCTGTAGGCAAATCTCTTCAAGTTTTTCTGATAACTTGGATAAGTAGGCCAAGAAATACATAACAACCCACTAGTCTGTAAATCCCTCTCTCCAACCTGTAAGCTCTTTGAGGGCAGGGTCGTTGTCCTATTCATCCTTCTTTCTTTTCTTTTTTTTTGTACTCTGAGGATCTGACCATTAGTAGACACTTAAAGATATTTGCTGCATGAATGGATGGACGAAAACAAACACTGGATGGCTTCCGCATCACTATCCAAATTCCAGGCTGCTTTCCTAATTTATTTCTTTTTGAGAGCTGAGTTCTAAAACGAAGAGGAAAAATCCCATCTCCTGAAATAACTCATTTACTTTTAGGTTAATCTCCCTAAATTTTTGTGCCTGGGGCTGATGGCAAAGGTTCTCCACAGCAAGAGACAGGAGATAACGTAGACAAAAGGGAGAGAGTCTTCGGAGTGATTGTTTTAAAGAAACATTTTTCTCTCTTAAATTGAAGGGCACCACATGCAAACACAATCCTATTATCATCACTTCGATCTTCATTAATATAAGGTTCTACTTTTTTCACGAATTGCAACAGAGTTATTAGAAGATACCATTTGAATCCACAAATATTTACTCAGTGTCTGACAGGGGGTGGTGAAGTGATCCCCAGATATGAGACAAATGTCTCCTGAACAAGAGCTCTTAATCTGGTGACAAAAGACAAGTATGAGAGCCTTCTTAAGCTGGTATGAAGAACCCTAGCCTCTGACCAGAGATTTCTGAGACTATGGAGGAGGTTTCACTCACCAGCACAGTACCCCACAAGGTTGAAGAACTGCTCTTCTCTACAGCTGGTTCTGCATTTTCCACCAACAAGAGTGACATAAGGGTGACAGGAGATGCAGTCAGACTCCGAGGGGCCGTGGCACTGCCTGCAGGTGGGGTGGCATTCTAGGGTAAAAAACAAAAACCAGGATTGAAATTATCAGCTCAGCATGCAAGGACATGAAGTATTTAATGCACTCCACAAATTACATTAAGAGTAGACCTCAAACACTACTCAACTTTTGCAGATTCCTGAGTAGGCCTGGCACACCTTAGGCCTGACCCAAGAGACTGCATTTCTGGGGTCAATGTAAATATCATCCAAGAACATGGAATCTAGAACCACAAAAATTAGAGTCATTGGCCGCACATTCCTGAGGGGACAGCATGAGCATCCCCATCTATGTAAATAAGGAAGTTCAGATCGAAGTCACAAAACAGAAAAGTAAGTGGTATTCCCCCTCCCTAAAATACCATGATTCAAAAAGTGGGACACGGAGAAGAGGGAGACCTTTTGCTTCCCAGAAATTCCTGGCAGGCAGAGGGGCAACCGCACACAGCAAGGGATACTAAAACTTCTCACCAGCATCAGATGCCAGCCACGCTTTCCCTTCAGGCCACAACACGGATGCCTGTTTTAGCAGCAATACTTAATTAAAATACAAAGAATAGAAAAAGTTCTCTTCTAGAGGTTATCTTGAGCGGGATTTGAAGTTCAATTCCTTAGACAGAATTAAGTCAAAGCTGTGTTTTCCCCAGAAAAACCACCAAATTAATAAGAGGTACTACACCGAAAAAAACAAGTGAGTCACAGGAGGTGTGGGCAATAAAGACAAGGATGGCAAGGAAGAAAGGAAGGCTGCAGCTGCAGCTGCAGCCACATTTGTGTGCCAAGGCGGGCAGCAGGAGCAGACGCACGGAAGGAGATTTAAGGATGGCTCTGCCAAGGACGAGGAGGGCTAAGCATGTCTGATTCCAAGAGGAGGGGAGGTGAGGGGCTGGAGCTGGGTAGAGCTTGCTGGAACTGATGACAAGGAATTCCCTTCTGGCACGAGCTGGTGGAAAGCAAAGGCACAGATTTCGAGTAAAGCCGATCGCTTCTCACTTCTTCTGGCGAGAGGCCAAGAGAAGATAAGGAGTTATTAAAAAAATAAAAGGCAAGCAAGCAAGAAAATGAACTGCTGATTAGAAGGCTGGCACTAACTCTCACCCCTTCTACATTCCTGAGGCTCTTAACTTTGAACATGCCGGTCCGAAAGATACTAGCATTCTCAGGATGATTTCCACCTCCCCGTTCTTCCTCCCTGCCAGAGTATTTCCAGTGACCTGGCTGCCCCACTGCGTGGGCTGCCATCCATCTGCTGGCTTCACGTGGGCAGTGGCGGAGACAGAGAAAAGTCAGAGCAACCCAGACTTTGCTCCCCACCAACAATTTCACGCGTACGAAAACCCACTGGGCTCGGGGGAAAGCACATTAGGACACACCACAGTTTTCAAGGACAACTCCAGCGGCAAAAAAACCAGGAACACTCCCCACTGAGCTTGATAGAGTGTTTAAAGTAAAGCAACCCATCGGGGGCCTAGAGAGATTAAAAAGGCACCTGGAAAAAGGAAATTCCAGAAGAAATACAATATTGATCTTCAATCGTCTAAATTTGTGTTCACATTAAATTTCCTCTTTGGAGTTCAAGGCTAGATGGATCGAAGAAGTGTGAAATTATTCTTCAAATATTTTATAAATTTACTATGTTTTCTGACTTCAGAAATACATGTCATACAATTTTATAATAATGGTTTTTTCCTTTTATAAAGCTGGTCTCAACAGTCTATTTTTAGAAATAAAACAGTAATCATGACAGACTGTGTTTTGTCTTTTCTTTTTTTCTGCAGATACAGGAAAACACAGTGCTACAATAAGGTGCTTAAATTTTAGTGCTTTGTCGATTCCAGTAAAACTCTGCACTAATCTCAACTAGCAATTTCTAGAATCTCTGTCACTGAAATATAAAGGTGCTCTTAAAAACATATTGGACTGACATGTCAAAGAAGAAAATAAATATCTCTCTCTCCTTTTGCTCTATTAGGCTATAGCCAGGCAAAGTGGGGCTGAGAACCGCCAAGCTCACGCCAAATGCCTGATCTTACACAAATGCATAGGAACCTGTGGTAACTTGCCACCATGAGGACCACCATCAAATCCATACCTCGTTGTATGCATAGCATAAAGCTGATTCTCTTTTTTCACTTCATCCATGCTTCCTCATTGGAAGAAGAGAATTTCACTTGTTTCCCTCGCTCTATACCCTTACTCCTATAAATTCAAGACGAGGATTTACAGCCCAACCCTAGACCCCCGGTATGACAAGGTTTCTAATTACAGTGTCTGGCTGCATTATGAAGACAAAATACGGGCACAGGGAATACGCCCCAGCATGTTACATACTCACCTGTACAACTGTCTTCCTGGTTAAAGTATCCATCCGGACACTGGGAGAGGCACCGCCCATCCAACAGCGCATGGGAAGGCCGGCAGGCTGTGCAGTTATGGCGGCTCTTCCCTGAACACCCGAAACAAGACTGGTGACACGCTGGGAGAAAGACGGAGCAGAGGAGACAATCAGGAAAGCCACCACATGACAGGCGCAGGAGCTGTGTCTCTCCTGTTAACATTCCTGGGTTGGAATACGTTCTGCACATTCACTTAGTTTTCCCAAGGACACATCTCACATACTTCTTTCTAAAGGCCATGTCCTACAAAGCAAGTATCTGTGGAACCTAGATTAGGAAAGGCATAAATACCACAAAACAGCAACAGCCATTTGCAGAGTCGTACACTTCTTTCTTCCCAAGTTCCCACTCTTAGACAATGTCAAATAAAGAACAGGAATCCATAAAACAGGTTTTCTCCCCTCAGGACAGCTCCTGTACCATCACTAGACAATGGGCTGCTTACCACATTGACCAAATTAAAGAGAAAGGTGATGGAGGCTTTACTTATTGATTCCACAAAGGTTTATACGGTGCCTACTCTCTGCTGGAGACTGGACATACACAGGTGAGAAGAATTGTTCAATGTTTTGAGCTGCTACAATTAGCTTCATTAACAGACACGCAAGCAAGTAACTGGAATACAATGAATGGGAGACAGAGTATAGCAGAGAGAATAAGAGCATCACATCACAACTCTACGTGACCTTGACTAAGTTATGGAACGTCTCAAGGCTCTACTTCCTCATGTATAAAATGAGAATATAAACTGTGCATACTGCATGGGGTGTTGTGGACATTAATTGGGTTGATGCATGTAAAGTTCTTAGGATAGTAGTGAACACAGAGTAAGGGCTTAATAAATCTATAATTATTACCTTTAAGTGCTATGTTACAGTACCCACAGACGTAAAAATAAATGTGGATACAAAGAGAAAGAAAACATCTCTGCTTGCCTACATCAGACTTTTAAGGATAAAGGGGATATTTGCATCATTTCCCAAAGGTGGCCAGATTATTAATCATGCCTTTTTATTTTCTGTATTTCTGACACTTTGACATCTGGGGCCTTGGTGATCCTGGAGAGACCACTCCTCCCACAACTAGCCAATTCCTAGAGATAGTAAATGATTAGCCTGTGAGCACGCCTTTCACATGCAAACTAACCAATCTGGAGCTCATACATCCATCGCCTTCTCTACAGGACACTCAGGGCCACTATCCCGCTGCCCTAATCTCTCCAGGACCAGGTACCAGACAACAAGGGACAGCCCCTACACCCCGAAGCCCACTGAAATTGTTCCAACCAGCCAATAATCCTAAACCTGTTCAGCCTGCCTCACTTGTTCATTCCCATAGAGGCCACAGTAAACGCTCTTGTCCATGTTTTCCCCTCGCTCCCTCTGCCTCCCGACCGACCCTGGTGCTTCCTCACATGGTCCTGCATGGCATGACATGCCCTCTCCTCTTGGGAACTGTGAGTAACAAACTCTCTTTTCAGTGGCATCTGTCTCCTGATCTGTCACCTGAATAATATAAAACCTATGTTTGAAACAGTCATTCACTTCCAACCATTCATTCATTTGTTACCGAGCCTCAAGCAGGTCTAGGTGCTAGAGATATAATGGTGAGGAAGACAAAGACCTGGTTCTCACCCTGGTGGAGGACATCATGCATTTCAGCCCACTTTCTGTCCAATGGACAAGACTCACCAACTGCAGGGACTCTGAATCTACTCTGAGTCTCCTCTTTGCCTCCTCTGCCCCTTCTAGCAAATGCCCGGAAGACTTACAGACCAGCAGCTTGGAGGAACTGAATGTAACTTTACACCACTGAAGTCTCCATTTCCGCCAACGCTCAATAAAAATGTAACATACGCTCTGTAATATAAGTGGGGCTGATATAAGCTACAATGTCCTGGTCCAGCAGTACTGGTTGTTAAAGTAGTAATCTGCTTCCACACAGGCTGGTATATGGCTGCTGTCCTAAGCTTTCTAGTGCTCTCCTGCAGCCACACCATGGCACCCTGCCTCATCCAGAATCCAGCACCTAAATGTTTAACACCTGCACCAGGAGGCCTCCAGGACTCTGCTCCTGACGTAAGGCCAGAGCCCATTCCGAAGGGCAGCACCCTTGCCTTACCGGTTGATAAGCATTTTGATTATCATCCCTGCATATACTGTAGAGCTTCATACCTATTAACAGTATTTATTACTCTATGAAAAACAGAGCTAGAGTCCCAATTTAAAAAATCATTTACTTTTGTTTTTTTAGATTGTCTTGTTAATAGCTCTGTTAGCACAAGTCATAGTTAGAATTTTTTTCCCAAGTATTTCCAGAATCACTGAGAAAATATTTCCTCTTTAAAAAAGAAAATGGAATAGGCAAACTGATGTTTAAGCAAATATTATAAAAGGAGGGTACACATTAGCCCATTGTTTAACACAAAATGAAACAGCATGTAATGGAAAGTCAGGCGGCAATATTTCAAAATACAGCTAAATCATGTTGTCAACACAAAGCTTCCCAGGATGATCTGGAGAAGCAACTATAAGCAACATGATATTTTCTACATACTTAAATACACCTACAATAATACCAATATGTTCATACTAGACTTTACAAGACTGCAAAAATCCCTAGCTCTTCCTGTTATATCTTCCTAATAAATAGGAAATCAAAGCATATCATTGTGTAATTGAAAACTGGGGAAAGATAAATTAATGCTTTATGAGTACACAACATATTTTATTTCATTCCATTTGGTCACCAAGTCAATGTGATAACCTGGTTAAATGTGAATAAAGGTTATTATTGAATTATATAAAACAGGAAAGCAAAGAGGACAAACAAGTTGAAGGGTTGATGTGCCAAGAATTCCAGGAGAAAGTCCTTTTGCCACTCACTAGATTTCAGAAATAAGCCTCGCTGGGCATCACCAGGGCAGACTTCAGAACTGCCTTCACTGGAAATGTTTAAGAACCAAGTAGATAATGAGCTGGTTAGTTGCTGTGCGGCACAGAGGGAGAAGGATATGCTGGGTGACCATCCTCTCAAAGTGTCTTTTTCTCTATAATGCTCTATTTTTGTAAGTACAGGCATTTGCACCTGCATCTTTAAAACAACCTTATGAAACTTCAATTCTGGGCTGGTTTTGGAAAGGTCTACACTATTTCAGTGACTTTTATGAGGCTCTATCATTCTATGGAAACTGATTTCATAGCAGGAGTTCTGGTTTGAAGTCTAAGATCCTTCAAGGAAGACTAATTCCATTACAGGGCACACATGGAAGAGATTTGAAAGAAGTTCTATGAATAATTTCTCCACATAATACTACATTTTTAGAGAGAGGCTTTCCAGTTGATAGCTAAGAATATTTCTGAAGAAGCATAACTGAGCGGCTTCAGCACTAAAAGTGTCCTTAGATGATTGTAAAGTCCAGTCAACCTGATTCCAATAAAATTTTACCTAAAACAACGAAAACATATCAATTTTTGTTCATTCTAGCCTTTCGTTAAATTTCAGACAACTAACACTACCACTTTTCTTTTCTTCTTAATGATATATAAAGTGGCCCAGCATTCCTACTTTGATATCATATAAAACATCCTTTTATGTCAAAAACAATTTTTGAGGTAGGCTTTCCTTGAATTATGATGCAAATATAAAAATCCTCTAAGATATACAGTAGGAATGCTGTGATAAAAGATGAAAACTGAAATGAGTGAAGTCAAATGAAATCAATCTCCCCCTTTCCCTCACCCTTCTTTTCCTTCTTCGTTTTTCTTTTTTTTTAATGAACATGATTTAACCTATCCCCCCACCCTACCCCAACGCACACTAGAATAGGAACCCTTCAAGAGTAAAAATCACATCTTTTCCATCTCTGTGATTCCTACAATATCTATCATAGTCCCTGCTCCTGCGTGGCATACATTCTGAAGAAGTGAATTTTTGCTGACTGAACGGGTGGGTGAATAGGTGGATGGAGACACTGACAACAGCGCCCTCTAGTTCTCCTATCTCTTTGATCATTTCTTCTCAGCCTTTCTCTGTTTACATCAAGCATATTGGAGCTTCCCCAAATTGCACCCTTGGCCCTTTCTCATCCCACTCGTGGGCAAACTTGCCCATAGGTCTAATGATGACCTCCATGCTGGTGAGTCCCAAATTTATGTGTACAGCTCTGACGTTTACCCTAAACTCCAATCATATAAATCTAACTGCTTAGGGGATATCTCTACTTGGTGTTTTGTCAGATCTCATACTCCTCATTTACAAAATACTATCCAACATCCACTTCCAAGCTTGGCCCATATCTACTCAATGTAAAGTATGACATCACATTCCTTCTGTCCAAAACTGTACTCATTATCCACTCCCAACCCCACATCCTACTCCCTATCTAGTCTTTCTTTTGTATTCCCTGTCTCACTTGGTAGCCCTACTATTCACCAAATCACTCATTGTGAAAACCCTAGACTTCTACTTTTCCATCAACACAACACAGCCAAGACATATTGATCTCTACTTCTTAAATCTCTGCCAAATCTATCCTACCTGAACCATCCTCATGGCCCCTTAGTCCAGACCTTTGACGTTATTCATGATGTGGTTAGTGCGGCTGCTTCCTAACCAGTGCCACTCTTTTTCTCCCCATTTACCTGCCACACAACCACCAGATAGATCTTTATACAATGCAAATTGACCAAATTATTCCCCTACTTAAAATCTTTTAATGGTCATCCAATACCAATAGTGTTAACTCGAAACTCCTCAGCACAGCACATAAAGCACTTCAGGACATGACGCACCCCCATGTGTCCACTATCATTCCTCACAAGTCACCTTTTTGGTGCAGGAACTCAAAATACATTGTACTTCTCCAAATACGTCATGCCTTTGCACTTGCTGTTTCCTTGGCCTTAGAAAACGCCCTTTCCCACCTTCTTCTCTGCTGAACTCCCGCTAATCCTTCAACAGCCTCACGATGTAAAGCTTTCTCTCTGGAAATCTTCCCTCAGACCCTCTCCCCGAGACAGAGTCGGTCTCCTTTGTTTGCACACTTTCTCTACCTTGTGCCTACTGCCCTTCCAGCAGGTCTCATGTTCTTTTAATAACTTGTTCAGATGTCAGTCTTCCTGACTTGATCATGCTTTTTTTCTCAAGGCATAGTCTACAGGTTTTTCATCTTTCTACCCCCAAAGCCTAGCATGCCCATGCTCTAAAAGCAAGAAGGAGAAAGTGAGGAAGATTGAACATTAGCAGAAGGCATGCATTTGTATAGCTTGTGTCAGCATTCTAGGGACTACATTAAAGAGTGTTCCTTAATATAGATGCCATGTATTTTATTCAATTAATGCAAGGGAATTCCAGCTTCATAAATAGCAACATACTCTTAAGCTGAGCAGGCCTTCTGCCCATTTATTTCTTTAATTAAAACTCTTTGCCTTATAGCCTTTGGTGAACTTTAGCAACAACTAAATACACCAAAATACTCACAATATACCTTATTTCTTCCCATTCACCTAAAGCAAGCTAATTAATTGACCAAAATAACTGGTGAATTTCTTATGTTAAGAAAGGCATTTGATCCAAGATGGTGACATAGGCTCCTGAGCTCACTTCCTCCCAAGAACATACCAGATCTACTTGCACACTTCAAGAGCTGCTGCCTGAGGGTCCAGCTTCCAATCAGACTGCATCTAGGCGTTGACTAAGATCCTCCTCTTTGGGACACAGACAGGTGTTGGCACACTCTCAACTAGCGGAGCCACTAAGAACAAAGAAGGTGGCTTGGATAATCACAAGGTTTGAGAGACAAACAACAACTAGAGCCAGATGAATGATAAGGTTCAGAGAATAGACTGGTGGCTGCTAGAGGCAGGCATGGGAGATGGGCAAAATGGGTGAAGGTGGTCAAAAGGTACAAGCTTCCAGTGATGAGATAAATAAGTCCTAGGAATGTAATCTACAGCTTGGTGACTATAGTTGACAATACCGTATTGCATATTTGAAAGTTGCTAAGAGAGCAGATCTTAAAAGTTTTCATCACAAGGAAAAAATTGTAATTACGTGAAGGGATGGATGTTAACTAAATTTTCCGTGGTAATCATTTTACAATATATACACATATCAAATCATTACATTGCACACCTTACACTAATACAATGTTATATGTCAATTATATCTCAACAAATCTGGAAAAAATTTTAAAAATTGATACCAAACCTGTATTGATTTTGTGTAATTTTGCCCTGTGCAGTAAGACCCAGCCTAAGGAGGCAATGCGATCTTTAAGACTGAAAAAAAAGGCCTGGAAAAATTTAGTTGCTTAAAGTTCCCTGATGTTTATCTGACCTAAGCTCCATGATTATTCTAAGTATAATGAAAAGGCTGCTGATGCAGGAATGGGGACCACTGGGATGTTTATTACCTCTGCATTATATTTTAAAGCACAGGGTTTCTACTGACATAATACATTAGAAGATGTGTAAGTAAAATTCACTTCACTAGAAGAGAGTTCATTTTTAAAATAAAACTTGTAATTTCCTCAAAATTATATCACCTTGAACCCTCTTGCTGAACTATGTGGGAATTTAAAGAATTCATTATTAATTTGCCATGGAATCAGGGCAATTACGTGGCTAATGTAATAATCTTGAGCATTGTTCATATCGCGTCCTGGCCACCACTGCTAAACTGGTGACATAGTGACTGAGCTGCACATTTATTGAGATGACCTGGCCTGAAACTAAATTGTAAAACTTTAGTGTGAAATGAAGAACAAGAGATCAGGACTTAGAAAGAAGGAAATATTTCCTGAGCAACTGTGTCCTATATTAGAGCCCAGAATGCCCCAGTGCTAAATTATTCTTTAGTTGGTTCCTTCTAAGCCTCACTTTATTCATCTATAAAATGGGAGTAAATGTAAATAGATAGGATCTCCAATAAAATTTTTGCTTTTAAGGAATTTATAAACTATAAAATGATAATATATATGTGCATATGTATAAATAACTGTTAAGAATCTATGCCAAAAAATCAAAACAGGTTATTTCAAGAAAGAAGGGTTATAAATAGGATTTAAAGATAAAGACCATCTTAGTTAAATTTGAATTTCAGATAAACAATGAATAACATTTTAGAATATCTCACGCAATATTTGAGATATACTAAAAAATTCGTTTTTTATTTGCTGAATATTTTTCTCTCCTAATCCTGTATTTTTATTTGCTAAGTCTGGATAGCCCAGTAATAGATTATTTTGTTTTCATTTTTTTCCTATCTGTATTTTTTAAAGTTTCTGTAATATGCATAATGCACACAAAGAAATAAAAGTTAGGATCTCTTTTAAAAAACTGCTCTAATTAGGAAGATGTACCGCAGTGATAAAGTGATATGCTTATTCTTCTTTAAGTAGAGGCTTTGCTCACTCAAACTGTGGTCCGTGGACCAGGAGCACCAGCCTCACCTGGGAACATGTTAGAAACGCAGAAACTCAGACCCCACCCCAGACCTACTAAATCTGAATCCACATCTTAACAAGATTCCCAGGAGATTCCCATGAGACGCTCTGCTCTAGTGAGACCTCAACTAAAAGCTAAGTCTTCAAAATAGTTGAATCTTTTAAAAGAAAAAAAAAAAAAATCCCCAACCAGGAGTGGAAGGAGAATCTGAGGCTGAATTAAGCAATCTGAACTGATCCTCTGAACATCAGCAGGAGAAAGGAGAGGTCTCCTAGTGACAAGAGCTCCAGGTCCTTCGCCCTGTCCATCCACCCTGGGCTGCCATGTACACAGAGCTGTACAGTCACACATACCCCAGGAGGCACCAGTCAGACATCACCTTGAGAATGGTGCCCCTGAGTGGTGCAGCACAGTGGCCCCTACCCAGCTCTACCCTGGGGACCTAATCTGGAACTCACAGGGGCACGGAAAACTAGCGGAGGAAGACGAATGAAAAGGTAAGGGATGGTTTTTTGACGCTATTTTGGAGGGCTTGGGTTTTTATTACTTTGTAATTTGTTTTGTTTTCTTTGGGCAAGGGGACTGATGAGTGTTTCTTGGGTTTTGCTGTCTTCTTTTTTTTTTTAAGAAACTTGAATCTGTCAATGCTAGTGAACAATCCATTAACCGGGTGAGATCAACTCTAGATAAAGCTGTTAAAATCCTTCTTTTAGCTAATCCTAAATGTTAATATTTAATAAACATGTGCAATTTTGGTCTTCTATTGAAGATGACTCCAAATTACCCTACAATTAGTAACCCATCCTTTTGTACCAGCAACTCTAGCCACACTTTGGAAACAGAGACCATGTGAAAAAGAAGCATAGTGTCAAAGCTCCATCGTCTGAAGTATCCAAGCTCATTTTTTTTTTTTTTAAAGATTTTATTTTTTTTTCCTTTTTCTCCCCAAAGC